>NC_038255.2:8127820-8276659 GCF_000004515.6 Glycine max
CCGTAATGAGCTTTAGTGATGTCAATCTAAAAACTCTATTTATCCATGTAGTAATTCTTTTAACTTTTTATAATGCCTGATATGAAGATAGTTCATAGTGTCTTAAAAAAATGTTTGTCTATTGTTGAGTTATTTCATAATTTATGCGTATGCTGCGGTAGATGTTACTGATTTTAAGGATTAGAGCTTGGTAAGAATTCCACATCATGTGATTTTGATGGATTGTTTCCCCATTGAACTTCCAAGTTTATCACTGATAGTACTCCTTTATCATTTGGAATGTAAGTTTGATGATATTCTAGCTCTGAAATAAAAGCTGTCCTTCTGAACCTTATGTGATGAGGAACATAGATATGTTTTCCAGAGGAGTTGGTGATTTGGGGAGGCAGTGAACCTGACTGAGAAGCTGAGGGGGGAAGGCTTGGAAGCCTTCCAAAATTGTTGCTAGATTTGTGATTTTGTTTTATCTAATGGCTTACTTAGCTAAAATATGCAGAAACAAATCAATTACCAGTCACAATCCAAAATGCATTTGAAAATCTATATGTATATATTCATTAAGATTCTTTAATATAGCATCTTCTCCTTTGTCTTTTACTAAGAAGTTAGACAATTCTCTGCACTTTTCTATTTATTCTGGTCAATACAGCTGTAGGTTGAAACTATACTTCTAAGAAAACACATTTTCGTATACATATCACCAATATCTGCTCCATCTTCTCTAAGAAACTCATAAAACCTCATAAAAGGAATACCATACCTATGAGGAAAGGGAATATTAGTGAGGATAAAAGGGAAATAGAAATACAGACATTCTGAAAGGAAGGAGACTGATCAGAAACACAGAGAGAATAATTTTTGTTGGGGATATAAAGCTATGGACAAAAACCAATCATATAGATAAGAGCTAAATATGTGTACAGAGACAAAAATATGTACTTTTGTAGGAATCAATCAAGTAGTTTTGTACCTCAATCAATAACGTTCGTATTGACATCACATTTCATGTGACTTCTTGTTTTGTCAACCAATGGATATACTTCCAAAATTGGGGTGAGGGTTCAAGGTATTATCCTTTGGCCATAATCATAATTCCTTGGATTCATTATGTTACTTTCTCAACATGCTATGCCACTTTTCAGTTTTTAGCCATCATAAACCAAGTGTTTTCTAGTAGTACTATCTTTTTTCTGGAAGCTTGACCTTGTCTGTTTCTAGTCCCCCCATATTTTTTTATATATTTTAAATGCAAGCTGACAAAGTAAACTTAAGCAGTTTCTACACTATTTTCCTTTCATTTTAGTGGTTGCTATCGGTGTGGGCTATAAGTACTGATAGTATGAGTGTACGACACTTGCAAAGGACATGCAATTCTAGTAACAAACCTTTTAATTAATATACTTTATGTGAGTTATTTTTTGTTCCCTTACAGATGAATGTGTCTCATTTTGTTTGCTGGAAGCAACCGTTATTCTCTTTATGTATGATAGTCTGTTAGTTGCATTTTGTGTTCTTCTGACAAACTATGGTTTTGAAAAGTGCCATCATCTTGATTTGCTCTACCATCGTTTTCTTTTCCATCATCACTTTGATTTTAGGCATTACCACTTTTGTCCATAACATTCCCACCAGATGAAGGGTGTACTGACTTTTTCCCTATGTATCTCAGGTTTGGCATTTCACCCTCTTGATGGGATACTTCAGGCATTACCTCATAGCCTTTGTTTGTTTTTTATGCCAATCCATTTTACTACACATTTAGTCCTCATATTCATTGAGGGCATTTGGACTGCTAATATTCATGATTGCATTCATGGAAAATTGTGGCCTGTTATGGGTGCTGGTTACCACACCATTCACCACACTACATATCGGCACAACTATGGCCACTACACCATATGGATGGATTGGCTATTTGGAACTCTTCACAACCCCGAGGAGGACGAGGGCAAGGCTATGTGATGAATTGCAGACTTACATTGGCAGTCATTTATTATCATGTTTGGATTGTTGAAATGTGCTTACTTGCATGTAAAGCATAAATGTGTTAGCTATATTTTTCTGGTGTTTCATCACAAGGTGATGGCTCTATATTAGAGAGACAGGGTTGAGGGTTAAAGTGGAGCTTCCCTGTCTCTAATCCCATTGTTAGTGTATGTGATTGAGGTTATTTTCTTTCTCAAATTGTGTGGTAGAGTTGAGATAGTAATGCAGTTTTTTCTTTTTTGAAGGTAATGCAGTTTTCTCTAGATGTGAGAATAGATGGTCTCCTATTAATGCTTTGTTTTGTTTCATTTTCTTTCCTACTTTTGTTAAAGAATAAATTACACTATCCTCTAAACTAATTTTAAAAATACTTTGAGTAAACAATTGTTTAGTCCTTGGAATTAGAGGGCCATGTTCTGTTAGTCTTTGAATAGAGAAAAACTAGAAAGAAGTATTCGAAAGTGCAAATCGACAATCACAATGGTCTTTTTTTTAAAAAAAAAAAAATGATTTAAATGATATTTATTATCGTATATTTAGGATCAAAATGCCAACAAGTAAAAATTGGAGATTTATTTGATATTTAAAGAACCTGTTTGACATATTTTTTCGATTCAGAGATTAATGTGATAGTGTCTTCCAATTAGTGTGATATTTTTACTCATACATTCATTTCTCCTAAAATATCAATGTGTTGCACATTAATTTATTTTTTTATATAAACAATTCTTTTATGCTTCTTCTATTTTCAATCAAAATTAGAATCATAATTGATATTACACGTAATAAAAATTTGCACTATAGATTACTAATATGAAACATTTTTTGGTAGGAAAAAGTTCAGGTTAGTGAAAAACACGTCTCTTTGCAAGGTCAAAAAGGACCACAAACTTCAGCGAGAATTTATGAGTATTTACATATCGCTTATCAACGGAAGAAATTTGAGAATTGAACTTAAGTTACAAGTATGAGTGACATATTCAGCTAGATGTGTTAACTTTTTTAGCTTAGGAAAAATATTTAAATAAATGATTAGTCATATAATTTAGTTCCTATAAATGTCCCAGATTCTCACTTTAGTTCTTATAAGTAAAAATTTATTAAATCAATAATTATACGACAAACATCGATTTAGTTTCTATCATCGTTAATTCCTTTATATATATATATATATATATATATATATATATATATAAAAAACATTGCACTGGATCCTTTTAGGTGTAACGCATTTTTATTTTTATGATCAAATAAGAATATAACACATAATTACAGGAACCAAGCCGTTAACGTTTGCACATACAAAGACTAATTTAATAAGTTTGTACATACAGATACTACATTGAGAACCTGCGAGACTGCCACAAGGGACTAAATTATATGTCTAACTTAAATAATTTTATCTAAATGACTGAATCTTTAATTTTTTTAATTATTATTTTTAAAATAATATAGAATGTTTTTGTCTTAATATAATAAATACTCAATGATTTTGTCAAAAGTAAACAAAACAGAAAGTGACTGTTATTAATGATGTACATCTGAGTGGGCAAGACGAGTTGGGTAGTGAACAATAATAGAGCAAGTGTGTGTGCTGCTAGATTGTCTGATGAGATCAGGTGACAGAAGCAGACGCCATACCTCCAATCCGGTTCAGTCACAAGCATTTATGGCACACGTAAATCGTCACATCATACTCCTTATTTTGACTTTTTTACCAAAAGATATATATATATATATATTTTTAATTTTCAATTCAATAAGTTTTAAAAAATTACTTAAAGAGACTAAGTTGTAACATGTAGTGGGACTTTTGAGTTAATAATCTTAATATTTGTTATCACTTTCTATTTTTTTTAACTGAAGTCGTAAAATTTATGACTTTCGTTAATTTTTTTTTATAATTTTAAAGTTGTAAGAATTTTTTTTTGTTTTACGACTTTAAAGTTGTAAAACCTTTTTCTTATGACTTTGAAGTCGTAAATCACTTCTTTTTAATGTTTAAGTTATTATTTTTTCACATTTATATCTTTCACGATTTTATTTTATTTTTTTAATTTTTTTTAAAATTATTTAAATGTATAATAAATAATATTAATTTGACTTATTATTAGTATATTTTTTATGGTTTTATTTTAATATTTTATTATTTCAAATATATTATACATTTTTAATATTGTTTTATTTAAATGTTTTTGTTTATTTAAAATTTAGATAATCTATTAATAAAAATACATAATAAAATTAAAAGGAGATATTAAATTTTTTTAAATTAAAGTGTTTCAAATTTTTAATATTTTATTATATAAAACATATTTTATTATTTAAAATATTTTATTTATTTTAATGTTTTATTATTTAAAATGTGTTATATATTTTAATTTTTTTGTTTCAAATTTTTAATTTAAAGTGTTTCAAATTTTTAATATCTCCTTTTAATTTTATTATATATTTTTATTAATAGATTATCTAAATTTTAAATAAAAAACATTTAAATAAAATAATATTCAAAATATATAACATTTTTAAATAATAAAACATTAAAATAAATGAATAAATTATAAAATAAAATCATAAAAAATACTAATAATAAGTCAAATTAATATTATTTATTATACATTTAAATAATTTTTAAAAACGACTTTAAAGTCTTAAAACAAAAAAAATATTCCTACGACTTTAAAGTCATAAAAAAAAATTTAATTGAAGTCGTAAATAAGTTTACGACTCCAGTTAAAAAAATAGAAAGTCATAAGAGATGTTACGACTTCTAACTTTAAAGTAATAATACCTATTACGACTTATTCCCTTTTATATAATTTTTTAAAACTTACTCCGAGTGGAGAATAACGAAAAAATATACCCCTTTTGATAAAAAAAAGCCCCTTATTTTAGGGCATGTTTGTGACAAATTAATTTTACAGTTGGGCTCTTGCATTAAGGTAATAGTTTTACCTTCAATAATTTAAAATTGTTATTTTAATTAAAAATGTGATTTTAGATAAATATTTATGGGTATACAATATATACACTTTATATTATTATTTTTTTATCTAGAAAAATTATAATACGCAAAGATCCTTCTCAATTAGTTAAATTAGACCACTTTATATCTGTTAGACAATTTTTTATATGACTACTAAATTGTTTAAAGAAAAAAATCTAAACATAAATCATTTTACTTTAAAATAATTTTAACCATAATAATTTGTATAAAAACAATCTCATTCAAAACAAAATTTGGGTGACCAAAATATGCAAAATGCGCAAAGAGATTTAAATTGTTAAATTGATTTTAAAATGTAAAAATTAAAAAAGTTATTAATAATTTTTTTATTTGGTTCAATTTAATTTTTTATTTTCATATTTAAATGTGAATTGATCAGCTACAAATATATTAAACTTTTATTAATTTTCCATTATATAATCAAATAAATCTTATGTTACAAACATGTCATTGGTGTGAGTAAAACTAGATTGGAGTTGTTAAATGGGATGAGTTGGCCTAGCCCGATGAGCCAAATGGTTAATATGAGTTGTCCCATCCTAACTCATTGGCCCGTGGAAGGGGCCGAATTGACCAATTTTTATGCATAAATTTATATTTTAAAAAATAAAAAAATAATGTCAAGCTAAATAGGCCGATATGTTTATACTAGGAATTTACAGGCCGAACCTAGCTCAAATGGCTTGTTAGGCCAGGCTAGTTTTGACAACCTTATCGTATCCCTTAAGCAGAATCTTATGTTTGAATCTTTTGGATGGAAATAACTTGGTTGGAAGAAGAGATCTTGTAAGATCAAGAGCTTACCACTAGGCTAAAAGATATAGCGGTTAGCAAGGGCACAACTTAATTTCCTTAATGAATTCTCACAGGTTGCATCTAATATAGGCACCATGGGATGATTCCCCAGGAGACACAATTTGTTAAACCAGTAATCTTCTCCTAGTGTCACTTGGGGGATTCAAACCCATTACTAAATTACCTTGCTCTGATATTATTTGTAGGATTGAGAACTTACGACTAGGCCAAAAGCTTTAGCTGTTAGTGAGGCAAAACTTTTTTCTTAAAGAATGCCTAGAGCTGCATCTAGCTCAAGGGGTTGCACTCAATTATATGCGCCATGGGGGATGTTAAGACCATTGAATCCATGAGAGACGTTGTATGTTGAGCCAACAAATCCACTAAGTGTGATTAGTCGGGTTCCTCGATGGAAATTGTAATAATCCATCATTGCTACATGACAACTTAACATTTTTTTGGGTGTGAAATGCTTCAGTTTTTAAATTAAAAACTTCTATTATTTTAATTATAAAAAATGTGCAAACAAAAATAGTGTTAGAAAATAAACAACATGTCATTCAACTTTAACTATTATTCAATAATATATTAGTTCAGAAAACAAAGGCTCTATACTAAAATACTCTATAAATAAAAAACACTCATTTGATAACATTTCATTATGTTGGTCATAAATAAAACACTACTCATAAAATAATGCTACCAATTATAGTATTCAGAGTCTTCTTGCAGAGTTCCTTCTTGACTTAGGAGATTTCTTCTTGTGTGGAATCCTCATCCAGAATGAATGCACCTCCAAGCTTTCTACTTTTGCGAGTGCAAAATGTCACAATCATTGTAGTCTCACATAAGGGTGGAAATAGGTCAAGCAACCCCTCAGGGGTCCACAGTCTGGCCTGCTAAAGGCCTAACATGACTTGGCTTGTTTATTAAAAAGATCACGCTTGGGCTTTTTAAAAAGCAAGGTCATATACAAGGCCAGGCCATTGCCATAGGCCTCACCTTTCTTTAATTGCTTAGTATACATGATATAAAAATTTGAGCAAGGCTTTGTGGCTTGACATTTCAATTTAGGAATGACACTTTTACTCATTTCTGGGTGGACTAATGGGCCCCCAACCATGGTGTACTTCAAGAAAAGGCAATTTATGTGCTATCTAGCAATGATCTTGAAAAAATGGTGAGTGAATCGTGACACTATCTGGTTGGGATACTCAAAGTTTATGTAGTTTTCTCCCAAATGATATATGCATGACTATTGAAAGTATGCCCCCTAGCCCTACTCGAGCAAATGATGTGGCTGCTTGGAGTGCAACAACAAATGGTGCCTTTACAATGAAATCTTTTTATAACATAGTTACTGGAAGTTATGAAGATTCTGGCCCTTTGTTCCAAGCTATTTAGTGTTGGGAGGGGCTAGAACACATCAAAATTCTCCTATGGAAAGTTGCAAAGAATGGGTTCCTAACAAATGACAACAAAGTTAGGAGAGGCATGGAAAACATCAACATTTGTCCTCAATCTAATAGAGTCCTAGAAAATCCTATGCACTGCTTGTGTGACTATGACATCCCTTGGAAAGTTTGAAACATGCTATTTGGTGATTCTCTTAACAATCTATTTTTCTAATCATCAAGCCAACCTATCTTTGAAGAAGTTGATTTTGATGTTGAAGTAGCAATTGATCCTAATGCTTTTGCCATAGAAGTTTATGATCCTCCACCCTAAAGGGAATATGTCAAATTAATTGAGGCTGAGCTACTTAGAATGAAGGAAGCACTTGCACAGGCTTTTGAAGATCGTCACTATGTTGAGAAACAAGCAATCAAGTGGCAACTAATTGGAGACTTCTCTTACAAGAAGGTCACCAAGTGAAAGCAGCCAAGATCTCTAAGGTCTCCTATTTATCTCTCCTCTAATTCAGACTTTGACTCGTCTGATGTTGAGGTCATCGAGAGTGAATGCTTATTTTGTTGATGTCAAGCAAAAGGAGGAGAAAAAGTGAAAAGTGAAGTGCTAAAAAGGAGTGGAGTCATCATCTAAAAGGGAGCCTAAGTTAGAAGAAAACATCAACTCAGGGGGAACTTTAACTGTTGAATCTCTGTTCTCTCTATTTTCATTTTATTCAATGTACTTAAAACACATCTCCTTGATGTGAAAAATCTCTTTGTGAATAAAATGAGATGTTTTCAGAAGTTTAATAGAGTTTATTTCAAAGTCTTATGATGTTGTGTGTTATAGTTATTATATATTCTACTGCATTTGATAAGATTGTGTTTACACTTAACTGATATATCTTATAATTCTGCCTTCAACTTTTAATTTTGTATTTGTTTGGCATCATAAAAAAGGAAAAGATTGTTAAGTCAAAGTACTTTTTGTGTCTTAAGATGAATCATGACCCTTAATTATTTTGATTAGATGCAAGTAAATACAAAAGGTTAAAAGTTGTGTCTTATGTGATATCAAACCATACTACATGATCATGCGTTTTAAGTTTCAGATGGAAGCGGTTCTAAGTAATGATCTAATACATCATTAATAGATGACATTTAAAGATTTCATTTAATACTCTGCATTTGAGATTCATTTTGCTGAGACATTCTTCTAGGATCTATAAAATCTTATGAAGAATAAATGAAGTTCAAGTTTTGAAAGTGTCAAACAACATCAAAAGATGCACTATGCTATGGCAGACCTATTCTGACCCAAAGGAAGTGGTTTTTTGTTGCAGTATCCTACAAGAAATCCAAGTATCTATGGTTTTTTTGCATGAAGAAGGACACACATTTAATGCAAGCATTAAATGTTCCAACGACGACAAGCATTAAACGTAAACTTAAGTGAAGAAATCTATTCGTTTAGAGACAACAAATACTTAAAAGTAAAGGCCTATAAATGTCATAAGCTTTGAAGAAATAAGTTACAAACCTATGCACAAACATTCAAATTCCTTTTTTTAAAAAGCTCTTGAATATTCTTGTAAATTTTCAAGAGCTTTCAAAAAACCTTGAATATCTTGAGAGAAAAGGCTGAGTGTTGAGATTGTATATCCGTTTGTTAGACGGTTAAGATTTAGTCATTGTGTAAACAAACAACAAATCTTTTGATTTGCTTAGAGCCAGTGGTGGCTTGGAAAGATAAATAATACTGAGTTGTTTCAATCTTATTTGTAGAGCTTGAGTAGTAGAGTCAGAAGTGACAATGACATAATACTTGTAATTTTGAGAAGTTAATGGAATATGATGGTTTACCAAGAATTGGATGTAGTCTTAGTGGTTGACACAAACCAATATAAACTCTCTATGCTTGTTTATCTTCTTGCTCTATTTATCTCTAAACTAACCTAGGGTTTGAATTTGATTTTGTTTTGAATATATATCTTGTTTTGCATAATTTGTTTCCATCATCTAAAAGTGTTTTGCGAAAATTTCTTATCTGTTTTACAAAGTTATACTTTAGATGATAACTTTGTTTTTCAAGAAAAAGACTTTAAGTTTTTAAAAATCATAACTAAATCTCGTTTCTTGTGATATTTGTCTTTACAAATAGTAATTGTAGTAATTAGTTAAGATTTACATATTTTTAATTTTTCAAAACTTAACCATTATTTTATTATTTATATATTGTAGTAAATGGTTAAAATTTAAATACTTTTAATTTTTTTAGAACTTAACCATTATTTTATTATCTATATATATATATATATATATTCTAAAATTTTAATATTTTTTCTTCATTTTTTTCTTATTTTTTTTTACTCCTCTTCTTATCATCTTTACATTCTTTTAAAGACTTGAATTGATCTTCATATTCTTTAAAGACTTGAAGTGAATTATCATAGTCTCAAAGAGATAATTGATATCAATGTATTGCATACTTGCAATAGATAAATATCAACGTAAAATTGTTATTTGTTGAGAGTGAAATACTAAAATTACTTAACAATAAAACTTTGATAAATAATTTTAAAGCTAAAAAGTTTAAAGATTAATGTAAAAATTGATAGTTTATATAATATTAAGTTTTCTTAAAAATTTCAACTAAGGTCCCAAAATCCCTAGGCACGACTCTGTTAAAAAGCCTTTTAATTAAAAATGTCAAGCTTTAGGCTTTATTAAAAACTTATTAAGCTTAATAGAGCAAGTATTTAGGCTTTATAAAAGCCTTTTAATTTTCTTCATTCAAGTATTTGGCTTGTATACTATAGAAGTATTCAGCCATACCGAATATCCAAAAATACCCTCAATACCTTTAAGAATTTAAAGCAAACCTCTTAAAAAGTATTCAGGTATCCGGCTAGGCCAAATACTTGAATGCTTAGAATCCTTAGGCCTATAAAGCCTCTCAAAAGTATTCAGGTATTTGACTAGGTCGAATACCTGAGCACTCAGAATCATTAGGCTTATAAAGCCTCTCAAAAGTATTCAAGTATATGGTAAGCTGAATACCTAAACTCTTAGACTCCTTAGTCTTATAAAGCCCTAAAAAATATTCATGGATTCGACTAAGCCGAATAGCTGAACACTCAAAATCCTTAGGCATATATGTCCCTTCATAAAGTATTTAGATATCTGGCTAGGCCAGATATCTAAAATACTCATAATCCCTAAGCTTACATGTAAAAGCCCCTCACAGAGTATTCAAGTATCTGAAAAAACCAAATATTTGAACACTCAAAATTCTTAGGCTTACCTATAAGATACCTCTTAAACGGGTACTTAGACACTCAACTCGGACGAGTACCCAAATACTCCCAATATATATCAAGTGTTCAGCCAAATCGAATATCTAAGTACCTTTTGTCATCATTAAAGTATATTAACAAGGATTATCCTAATACATCATTAGGATGTAGATTAAAAGCCTTGATAGTAATTACAAGTGTATTACCTAATATGGTAATGATATGCAAGGGCCCATAGATCCAAGACCTAATAAGAAATTATAAATATTTTTTTTGATATCAAGGTAAGACATTGTTCATTGTATTAAATACTCATTTATTGCTCTTGTCCGAGATATAACTTAAGCGTTAGAGTACCTTTTACAGGTATTCACCCTTTAGAATGACGAATACCAAATATCGTAGAAAGAAGACCTTGGAGAAGAAGCAAAATTAGAGGAAAGATTACCTATTTACCATGGTGCAGGTACAACTTGTTTATAGGTCTTCTATAAAACATTCCATATAAATAGACTTCTAGTCCAAGCCTATGAAGGTAAATAGACAAGACTCAAACTTAGTAATTATGATGTAGACAAAGCTCAAGTCCTTTAAAGCATGTCCATGACTTGTTATCACCCCTTGGTCACACACACATAGACAAACAAATCGTAAGGATAAGCTAATCAAATTCAACACATATAACAGAGGATTATGTATATTTCTAATATACCTATTATATCATATAAGAGCATCTCCAACGCCAGTTCCGTGGTGAGTTTCTTAACATGAAGAAATGGGTTCTTAACATTAAAAAACTATTTTCCAACATCAACCACCTTCAAAACCCATGTACAAAAAAGAGGAAAAATAACCGCAAGAAGAAGAAAAATGAACAAATATGGAAAAATACAAAGGGGAAAAGGAATATTGGACAAATATGGAAAAATCCCCTGTCATCGTCATCGACGATGGTGGCTCAATCATCCACGGTGGTTCTGCAAGCGAGCGGCGATGGCGGCTCGAGGGGCGGCGATGATTGCGCTAAGGAGTGGGGTTGTCGTGATTGCGAAGAAGCGACACTGGTGGCTTGAGGGGCAGTCATGGTCACACAAGGGAGCGACGTTGGTGGCTCAACGAGTGGCGGCGAAGGGTGGTTACGAAACAAAGAAGAGGGAAAATGAGGAAGAAGAAAAAGGAAGAAGAAGCCAATGAGAAAAATGAAGGTGGGTGATTTTTTGTTTTTGAAAGAAAAATGAAGTTGGAACGGTGGGAAAAAGAAGGAAAATTCTGGAGTTGGATGGGGAAGTGGAAAAGGAAAATGTGAGGAAGGGGGAAGGTTTGGGCGGGGAAAAGAAGAGGGGTGGGGAAGTGGGAAAGGAAATATGAGAAAAGTTCTAGAGTGAAAAAGTGAAGTGGAGTAATTGAAAAAAAATGAAATTGAAAAACAGTGGCAATAAAAAGTGTATAATTAGTGTAAAATAAAAAAATAAATTAATTATTTTATTACAATAATAATTAAGTTATAATAAAAAATTAAATGTGTGGATTTTTTTTAAGATTCTTGTGATTTCTTGCGTTAAAGTAAAAATTTGTATGAGTTTCTTATGAGTGACATGGTACCGTGGAGACCACAAAAAATATTACGGAGACCCACAAAAAGATAATTAAGAAACCCAGTTAAGAAACCTGGACTGAAAATGCTTTAATGATGCTGAGAAAGAAAATAATTAAAAATACATAATAATTCAAAATATTGTCATCACGCAATTTAGTGCAATGTGGTACACTTGATATATGATATTTGCAGATAACTCTCTGTGGAATACAATTAGTTTGGAGTGATTAATCGGACTTTTCCTTGGCAATAAATCACCACTTTATAGGGTAAAGAGGCAACACATGACATAAAGCGATTGTGATACATGTATGTGAGTGTTTACACTACCATTACTCGAGTCAGTGATGGATCCAAAAATATTTTATTGTGGAGCAATATTCATATACATAATCATTATTTATCATAGATAAATGTTTGCTTTTTTTCAAATTTTTTAAATTTAGATAATTAAAATTTAAATAATAAATAAATAATTTTAACATATAAATTACGTTATAATTAAAGTTCAAAATAAAAAATATAATTAAATATATAATTTATATTTTGAATTTACAATGAAAAATTAATTATGATTTAAGATTATTTTTAAATATTGATAATTTATTTTGAAAAAAAACCATTGAAATTTAATTGAAAGATAAAGATAAAAGAAGGTAGATTTTAAAAGACAGACAATTTAAAAATTCAAATATTATATATGTGTAAAGATAAAAAAGGAAATTTAAAATGAATGAAAGAGATTTTTTGCTAATTAAAATATAGTATGTAAAATACACATAAAAAGGAAAAGGAATAATATTATAAATATTTAATTGAGAGAATAAAAAAATGAGACTAAAAATAAATTTGTGAGAGTAATATTCATATTATGAATAGACTTATTTTATTATATTTAAAAATAAATTTGTGAGAGTAATATTCATATTATGAATAAACTTATTTTATTATATTTAAAATTATAAGAGTAAATAGTAATTATAAATATCTATGATATAAATAAAAACTAAAAAGTTAGTGGGGGCAATTGCCCCTCACAATGTCCAACCTCCATCTGACCCTAAGTCCAAGCATCAATGACCTCACACATCTATAGTGATCTCAATGTTCAAATGTCACCTTCACTACTAAAAAAAGGCTTTTTAATGACGGTTAAAAAGACTTTTTAACAACGGTTTTGAACCGTCGTTAAATATAACGACATTAAAAATCAAAGTTTTTTAGGACGGTTCTTATAACAATGTAAAATTCTAGATTGTACTAAATTTCCCTCTCTAGGCAAAACTAAATTATAATTTCATTAATGACATTATAAACACCTACTACTTTTAAAGAGACACCTTTAGTTCTCTGTAATCACCACATTTAAAAATGTCCAATTATACAACAATAACATGCGCATTGTAACTTCAGCTTTACTAATTATAAACCTCTTGTGTCGAGCATCACCAATATTTGTATAATGCAACAAACAATATTTAACAAGTAACTGCAGAAGATTGTTAATACTATTCCTACAATCTATATATAACTTGAGCACTTGTATGAAAAATAAATTCACAGTTCTATGTAACCTTTTCTCTCACACACAATCATAGGCACAAACCTTCTTTCATTTTTGGTTAAAAATAAATGTTATATAAAATCATTTTTTGAACTTGCACTCCATCTAATAAAGCTTTTAAGAGAGAGATTAACAAGAAAATATTACTAGCAACTCTAGGATGAACAAATAGACATCTGCAATACTAAGAAGGTAATTTATATATCAATCCTCACCAGAATGACTTAATAGAAACCATTTGGTATTGGTTCTGAAAGCACTCCAGTGCGCCATAGTGTTTGTGATGCTTTTTGAGAAGAAAAAACATCTTTTTCAAAATGTCGAGGAGACTCCTTATTACTTAAGGTCTCATCCTAAGAACCCAAAGAAACAAATCCAAATTTTTCAACAAAATCTGAAGGCCAGCACGACACATTAGATGGCCCTTGCTCTGTCGGCCCTGCATCTTCTCGTGTCTCCTCCATGTTTTTATATATTTGAAATGAAAAACCATTTCGCCACAATTATAAACCCATAAGAGACATATCCAGGCTAAAGGTTTTTCTTAAAATACAAAATCATTGAAATATATATTTCAGTAACTCCAACTGCTTCAAGCTGGAGACCATGTAACCTGCATGAACCAAAAAAACAAGGATATGGCAGATTAAAAAAATAAAACACCAGATAAAAAAGGAATGAAAATTTTCAAAATCATAACACATGAAACTGAAGCTTACAACCAAGTGCCAAAAAAAATTACTATACAAAAGGAATGAACAAGTTAAATGGAGAGACGTAAGTGTCTTGCGTTCAATTTTATGAGTTGCATCAAGCTGATGGTCACTATCATGTAGCCATGGATCTTCCAATTAGTGCATATCGTTTGCAATGCTTACATACAAGGAGGAAAAACAAGCATTCAGCTTCACGGACCTACGTAACTATCATAATTGAACGTTAAGTTAAGCATGTGTTTGTTTGCACATTCAATGTGTGCGTCTAACAAGGGTAAATGCATAAGCAACTAACTATTTGTTGCTTCAGCTAAGACGCATAATTTTGTTAAACATAGAAGCAAACATGCACGAGAAGATATAACATGATTAGGGAGACATGGAATAAAAAAGAAAAGAAAAAAAGTGAATACATTCATAAATTGATTTATTGGGTGTCCCAAAGGCCAAATTCTCCATACCTAGGTCAATTGTCAAGCAATGTTAATATAAAAGCAATCAAGAAATGTCTATCTATCTTTTGTTGCAATTCTTAAGTCACATTTAGTCATAATTTATAAATGATGCAACAAATTTTCATGAAATCCAAAACACTAATGTTCATGACATTTTAAGAAAAAAATTTCTTGCAGAATGTATCCTAATTGCATATTCTTACCCCTTTCCCCTTTTTTTCTGTTATCAAAACAAGGATAATTGCATATAAATCTCACGAGACCCACCTAAATAAATACTCTCAAAAATCTAAATGGTGGGATGTTCTTTCATAGCAGTTCTTCAAATTTTAAGTATCCGAATTCAAATTTTGATTCCTTTTGCACTATTGACATCAGCGATAAACAATGAACACACACTCACAATTTATAGCATTAACAAAACTACTTTCCAAGTGTCCTATTATTATCACTTCCATGTTATATCAGATCACATCTGAAAACATCAGTAGTAGGCAGCAAACAAAATAATCCACCTATATCAGATATTGATGAGATACCAGAAAAAAGGATGCATTCAAAACTCATGCACAAACTGCATCCATGATGGTACAATCAAAATCAGGACAATTCCAAGGGAAGCAACAAACATAAGAGATCTCCCAATCTTAGTATCTTTTTGCTTCAGCGGAAGCTGTATTTATAAACCACTCCCATATTTGGAGAATATATTTCAAAGCTATTGGATATAGCAGAAGACCAAGCACAAGCCCCTACAATAATAGAAGTAGACAATTTTAATTGATCTAGCTATACCATTAATAATAAATTCATAACTTATGGACAAATACCTGAATTATAATGCTTATCTCACTTCTACTTATTTCATATTCTGCAGTAACTAACTCTGATGACATCAATAGTCCATGTAGCTATTCAAACAGTTTAATCACCAATTATTATGCACATACATACATATACGTAGGTCATATGGGAACAATATCATGTTAAGAAGCCCTAACCTTTTTAATAGTAAGCAACAACATGTCACCAAAATAGAGAACAATACTAGAAGTCACCAAAAATGTTTCGCCTGGTATCAGAGGCAAAAATAGGATTATTAAAAGAGCAGATGAACCAATTTCAATTGATATGACAGGTCAAGATGATCAAATTAAGCAAAATAGGAAGTGCATTCATCTTCCATAGTTAAGTGAAGGAATCCATGAACTATAAAAACATATCAATTCCAAGCATTTCTTCCTCTTTTTTATGAAACTTTTAATCCCATATCAGTTGTGACAAAAGTAAATCCCAAACACCAAGAAGAATAGGTGACTAAGACCACAAGTATAAAATAGAAATACCAATGGAAGCACATGAGGAAAAAGTTCTGAGGAAATGTTGACTTAGTTTCACAGATGCCAATCCATGACAAAGGGCCCACACTAGCTTCAGTGATGGGTGCAACCCTGCAAAGGAAGAAACAATGAAATTTAAGCAGAAGTTGCATCCAAAACCTATATTGAATGGGTTTCATACCAACTTAGGTTGTTCCAAGGTCTAGTTCTTAAAAGATAACAACAAATTTCCCTTACGAACTATACATCTAATCCAATTTTGTACATTCCTTTTTTCTTTCAATTGAAACCCTACTTTAATGTTTTTAAATATTGATATTTTTATTACATATATGTTTCAAACAATCCAAACCTTAACAACGCATCAAGCAGTCAAAATTAAGAAAAAGCCACTGTCCCATTTGCATCCAAGTCAGCAATGTAGCAGCTGTTGGTCACAAAGAAATCATTGATTACCTGCGTCTTCCCTGCAACGACCATTACCATACATCAGCACTAAAACAAGCTTAAATCATACCCACGACATGTCTTCAACACTACACGAAGCTTAACCTACCTAAGTAAGTAAGTGACTAACGTACCATGGACAAAGCCCTGCTCTTCATGAACTACCACTCCTTGATTCAAATGAACTTCGAGCCGAGAAGAGTTGTCCACGTCGTCGGGTTGAATGGAATAACAACGAAGTGGGGCTACGAGGTTTGAAATATCTAAGTGTTCACTCAATTACGATGAAGAGGGGCTAGGGTTCAAATTGTAACGAAGAGGGGGTACGAGGTTTGAAATGTCTAAGTCTTCACTCAATTACGATGAAGAGTGGCAAGGGTTCAAATTGTAACGATGATGGGCTAGGGTTCAATTGTAACAACAACGAAGAGGCTAGCTAGCTACTTCAATGCAAGGTGGGAGGTTCAGAGGCTATTCGTGCTTTTATTTTTTCCCCCCCAATTATGACGATCTTTAACTAAAACCCGTCATAAAGTTTATTACATATAACATTTTAAGGTGGTTTTTAATAACCGTCTTAGAATGTGCGTCGTAAAATACAATTTTTTATAATAATTACAAAAATGTCACCGCACCACTTTCTAAATTGGTTCTCTAAATAACCGTCGTAGAACACACGTCGTAAAAAGTAATATTTTTAGTTATAATCTTAGCATTGATTTTTTAATATATAATTTTACCTCTTTAAGTATATTCTTGGAGTTAAATCCTTTTCTAGTGGACATGTTTTGGCCTTGTATAAATCTTTTTTTGTGAGAGAAGGAAAAAAAGGGGGTAAAAGGGAGGACAGATAACCACATAAACACATATTTTATTTAATTTTATAGGAGAAAGAAACCTTGGAAGAGATTTTGGTGAAAGATTTGGAATAATTTGAAAGGCCATAACACAAAGTGGTCCAGATTTAGATCGATGAATGGTACAGAACAACAAAGGGGTATTATAATATAATAGAAAATAACCTATGAGAATATGGTAAAAGGTTTGGAAAAATGTGAAAAATCACGTGGATCCGAAATTTCTTTAGGGTGACTAGGGGTACAGGAATTGTACAAAAAAAAAGGGTTAATGGAATAAGTACAATATAAGGATGAAAATGGCCTGTGCCCCTCCTCAGCTTGCTCTTTGTGTCACAGCCAAACTATTGATGGTGAATTAACGGAAATATATATTTTCACTTACCCCAAGAGGAAATTAGAGACCAAGTTTCTATAGGATCACAGGACCAATTTAGTTGTGCGAATAGAATCTTTATAATATGCTTATGTAGTCCAATCTATTGGAAAATGATGGGTGGATACTCAAATGGTAGTTGATTCTTACATTTCATTTGGAACTAAAGAAAATCAGAGGGAGGGTACACATGTGTGAAAGAAAACAAGGAATTTTTTTGTTAAACTCACTCAAATATTTTTTTTTCTTTCAATTTAGAGATAAATATACTAAGACAAAACTTAAATAGGTATAAAGATAAAAACTCTCCTTATTTATTATACATGTTTTTTTTTTTGGAATATTTGTGTCATTTTATATATCTCTCTCACTTTTCACTTTTTATTCAATCAAAGAACCATCTCATTTTGATACTATTTTTCTTTCTTTAACTTTCTTTCCTTCCTAAATCAAAGTATTAGAGAGATAAAAAGAGAAAAATATAAATATAACAAATGATATGATAAAAAGATTAAGATAAAGAAAAATGACAACGGTCAGTACAATATTTGAACAATGAATGTTGATGTATTATTACTGCAATCTATTCTAGTATTCTTTACCTCCTTGGAAGAGGAAGAAGGTTCAAGGACCTAGCTAGTCTTGTTGGAAAATGATTCGGCATGACACTAAAGACCAAAGGGAACAGGAATTCGAAATGACTTGGGAAGGCAAAAGGAAGTTCATAAATTGTAAAAAGAAACAAGTGATAAATGTAATGATAAGAAGTGGATAGATTATGATAGTTATAAATCTATCTATATAGTATATACATAATATAATAATGTTTTCTAAAAGAAATGTTGATACGTGAGATTTAATTTTTAGAGTCGTAAACAATTAATTTATTGTTAATTTTAACATTAAATAAAAAAATGATTTACATGTGTGTTTCTTATTAAGATCTATTATTATATTTATAATTAAAATTTTATAATTAATGATTGTCAATTTAAATCACTAACCGTTAGACTAATTCTTTTGTTTGGTAATCAGGATTTGAAACACTTATGTCAATCATTGATCTAATTAGACTAATTCAATTCAACACAAATAATTGGTTTATAGATCGTTTGAGATATATATTATTTATAAATCAATGGTCCATTATTTAATAAATTAATTATTGTACCCTTATAATTAGTATGACTATAGAATAAAAAATTATTAAATTTATTTAATCAATCTATTTCAATTCTCATTAAAAAAATCTATAATATATATTTAATTATCTATATCTATCTATACTATATACATGCAAGAATGTTTTAAAATGGAAATTGGCGTTAACAATTATTTATTGAATCCTTTAATTATCTATTTCTATATCAATTTTCATTAAAAAATATAAAATATTGTAATATATATATTTAATTATCATAATATAAACTAACATTAATATATAACGAGATACACGTAACATAATTCTCATTCATTTATAAAAAAAACATAAAATATATTTATTATTATCTCATTTTCATACGTAATAAATAATTCTCATTATATTATAATAATTATAATGATTAATTATTGTTAAATAGCAATTATATTTTTTATAATTTTAATTATAATTATTATTATGATTATTATAATAATTGTCAGTATTGATTATGGTAATTGAAGTCAAATATAGGAGTTTAATTTTGTTTTAATTCAAACCACTAATTGTTAGATCAATTAGACTAATTCAATGATAATTTATTTAATAACTAATTAATTGTAGAATACACAAATTTAATATATTTTTCAATCAATTGCAAGGCACTTTTCAATCTAATAAAATTTAAATTATGGAAAGAGAAAAATTGAAAAGTCCATTTAAACCACTTTTCAATCATAATAGCCAAGGAAATTGATTTGTCACTAAGATACAATAACTAAATTTTCTGATTAGTCTAACAATTAGTGATTTGAATGAAAATAAAATTAAATGGCTATATTTTATTTCAATTATCATTATCAATGCTGATAATTATTATAATTACAATTATAAAAAATATAATTTCTATTTAAAAATAATTATAATTATTATATTATAATAATAATTATATATTACGTACGAAAATTGGATAATAAATACATTTAATAATTTTTTTTATAAATGAATGAGAATTATGTTACGTGTATCTCATTATATATTTAATTAATGTTAATGTTAGTGAGAATTATATTATGACAATATATATTATAAGATTTATATTTTCTTAATGAGAATTGATATAGAAATAGATAATTAAAGGATTCAATAAAAATAAATGTTAACATCAATTTCCATTTTAAAAACATTATTGCATGTATATAGTATAAATAGATATATCCCCTAAAAAAAGTATAAATAGATATACATAACTAAATATATTTATATATTGTATATTTTTTTAATGAGAATTGAAATAGATTGATAATTAATAATTATTTTATTCTATAACCATACGAATTATAAGGATACGTCAATTAATTTATTAAATGACCATTGATTTATAAATAATATATTTCAAACGATTTATAAATCAATTATTTGTGTTGAATTGAATTACTCTAATTAGTCTAACAATTACCGATTTGAATTGGTAGTCATTAATTATAAATATATAACAATAAATCTTAATAAAAAAACGTGTAAATCAGTTTTTCAATTTAAATTTAAAATTAGCAAAAAATTGATTATTTACAACTCTAGAGAATATCATGTGTCAAAAAGAAAACACATTCTTTTATATATATATATAAAAGAATGTGTTTTCTTATATATATATATATATATATATATATATATATATATATATATATATATATTATAGACTATAAATATGTATCAATCTCATAATATGTAATGAAAAAATATCGACAGACACGATTAAGTTAGAAAAATAATAAATACTTACATTTTTTTATAAATAAACAAATTTTTTTTGGTGAATATTATATAAACAATTGAATTGAAAGAAATAGATTTCCGAAACGATAAAAGTCTAAAATGGATGGAGTACTTTGGAATTAAGATAGGACCGTTTTAGAAGGACTTTTAAATTTATTTTATATTTCAGAGGCAAAATGAAAAGGTACTTTTAAAACATTTGAACAAGTTTATTATGTTATAAAAAAGTTTTTTTTTCTTCAATTAGAAGCATAAATTGTTCGATTGGACTTACTATCTTTCAAAACTTTTTTGTTGTTTGAGTTCAAACAACTTTTCCGTCAAAAAAAGAAGTCAAAACAACTTTATAAATATCTCTTTTTAGTGTTTCATTCAAACCAGCTCAAATTACACAATTCAGTGGTCTTTTCTTTTACATGTGAACAAATATAAAAGTGATACCTAAAAAAGTATCATCGTACGTACTCTGAAAAACATTTCCAACTAAACAATCGCGTATACTTTTAACCCAAGGCTATGAGAACAAATAATGGAAACATCATGCATATTTTCTGAACCTATTCATCTGTTAAGTGATATAAAAATAATAGGACATGAAGGTCAACATTTTAATTTTATGTTGGCAAACAAAGATAAGCATGACACCTTGGCGTGAGCCTATTACTTTTGTCCCATGCATAAAAGCCATGATCGTTGGCATCTTCAGATCTTCTAATCACGGAGTTGGTGAGAAATGGACTTGCTATCTCGATTTCAAAGCAAAATAATCTTGAGCAACCATGAAAGGAAATGATAATTAATCCACAAAGTAGTTGGAGTTTTGAATTACAACAGAAATAAAAAAATGGTTCTTGAATTCTAGTATATATCAAGTGGTAACTTTTATTATGAGAGTGAGTGAGAAGAATCAAATTATGAAAAGTTAAGATTAAAAGATAAAGTCATGTACTAAATAATAATTAAAAACTGTTTATTTTACTCATTCATATATGATTGTATATTTCATATTTACTCATCTTACCCTCATACATAAGCATCTCTCGTAAGTCTTAGTACACCCCGCATTATATGTATAATACGACGGATACATAAAATATAAATCGTGGACACAACACTCATTGTGCATTGACTTAATTTTTTCTTTATACATTTTAAGTTATGTGGGTAACTTGTAATTATACACATAGTGTATTGAGTAAAGCATTATTTTAATCCTTAAAAATTGTATAACACTGTTATATTAGTCTCCAAAACTAAAAAAATAATCTAAAAAAGACCTTAAAAGTACAATGGGTATCACAATCCAAAATTTAAATAATAGCATCAACAAATGATTAAGGTTTAGAGTTTAAGAACCAAAATGATAATATGTGGTTGAATTTAGAGACTTAGATGAAACAATTGAAAATGTCTTGGGACTTTAAAATTTTCTTACTTTGAAGGACTAATGCAGCAATTTGTAAAACTTTTAGGAACTAGCTATCTCACATCCCGTAATTTGACTTCATCCCTATTTATAATGAGAGGTCATTTTATTAGGAGAGTAAGATGAGTAAACCTAAACTATACAATTATACATAAATATTTAAGATTTAAAGTCAAAATACATTAAGAAAGTCACACAACTTTTAAAAACTTATAGCTTAGTATTTTAATTAACCGATCATAATAACTTCTAACAATCATTATTTTTTTTTATTTCTCTCACATAATGTCCTCTTACCAATATTCTTAATATTGTGAGAAATAAAAACAAATAGAAATTGTTAATCATATTTGAATCATAAAGATTAAAAGACAAACACAATACCTTCATCCTTTAATATAAGAATTTTTTAACTAATTCACACTCTTTAAGAAAGATTAATTTAGTTAAAATTAATTATTTTAACAATTTATATTATTTTTTCAAAGTTATTCTTCATATTATTGGAATTCATCATCTCTTTCTTTCTACTAAATTAATTAATATGTTAATCTTCTTCAATTCTTATCAGAGAGAATGAACTTATCTTATTAAATTATATTAAAAATCTTATAGAAAGTAACTACCAATTTTTTTAAAAAAGAATCATATATATTTAAGGACGGAAGTAGTACATGACTTTTCAAAGTGATTATGTGACTAATAACATTTAATCTTGATGATTATTCTTAAAATGAAAACTGTCTTGGAGAGTAAATCTTAGTCATAATACTAATACATAAATGACCAAGATTCTTTTAATTAGTTTTAATCTTAACCACCCATCTGAAGTATAACTGGAGGATAGAGAATATATTCAAGAGATAGTATAGATCATTGGAACATTCTTGTATTTAACAAAGTGAGACTTCAACATTTCTTGATTGTGCTGCCAAGTTATCCCTTGGTGGTTGTAGATAATATCTGCTGCTCTGGCAGCCTTAAATTCTTTCCATCCATATTTTACTTGGGTGAATGAAGGAAGACAAGGATTGAAACACAGAGCAAAACATAAGACACTTGAAAATAACCAAAAACAAATTATCATAATGATTGCATTTATATCAAGCTGTTGATTTTACAGGGCATACAAATGCATATTGCTCTCAATAATTTAACATACAGCTGAATTCTGGACCTAAGAAGGAGGAAAGGAAACAGAAAACTCACTCAATATATTCATTTAGAAGTGGCATCATTACCTGAAAAGTGGAATTAGATTACCTGCCAAGTGAATCCTAGCAGATAAATTATTCTGGATACAGTTCCTGTGAGAGACACTACCAAACTAACCCCTTTCTTCTCCTAAACCTATCAACATGGTCTGTGCTCATACGAGATTTTTCCGGTTTGTCTGGTTTTTTAGACTTCTCGAGACGGCTATCTAAACTGTTTCTAGAAACTTCAGGGATTTCTGTACTCAATTCAGAAGTAACGGAAGTTCCACTTTCAGATTCTTTGCTAGCTTTGCCTTGATTATCAGATTCTACAGTGTCCTTTTTAGAACCATTTGCAGTTGCTTTAGATTTTCCAATTGTCTGTACAAATTTCTTTAGATGTTTAATGAATTCAGGGTAAAGCTCAAGATTACAATGTCCACCACCACTTACCCACAAGGGTTCGTACTTTACCTTGCAAAGCTCCCAGAGCTGCTTCCCATGGGACACATCCACAACTTCATCTGCAGTCCCCTGGTCATGGAAAAATTATAATCATCACTACTGTTTACCAACTTCTGAAGAAAAGACACAATAAAAAGAACATTGAAAACAAATAATTGGGAAGAATGCGCGTGATGAATGGCTACAGTCTTACTGATAGTGCAAACTACTAGTTACGAGTATAAGACCTTTTACACTCATGAGAGGAGTGTTAGTAGCACACTCTAACACATTCTATAATTAAGTTTTATTGAGACTGAAAACTATAAAAACATGAATGGAACTCATTAAATAAGAAGTGAGATCTACAAAATTGTGATTTCCAATAAATTGTTGGAGATCCTACATTGACTAGTAATATGGTCAAATTAACATTTATAAGTGAGGCCAATATAGGATTTGATTTAGGCCATAACTCAAATTCTAAGGTATCAGATCAGAGTCTATCCTAGCTATTGTATCAGGCCATTATTGAACCACCCACAGATGTTTAGTCTTGTAAACTTCATGCTCAAGATGTCCATTCCTTGGTGTGAGGATGGTGTGTTGGAGATCCTACATCAACTAGTGATACAAGCTAATCTAGTGGAGTTAAGTTAGGCTTAAACCCACATTCTAAGTAAATTTCAGCCAATAATAAAGAGTGTGTTAAAAAAAGTGCGTTAGAACGCATATTGATAACTGCGGTTTTTCATTTGCAGTGGAAGTCTTTAACAGTTTTTTTCTTAAGGTAGTAACATATGGTTTACTATAAGTGTAAAATGATTTACACTGTCCATGGATTAAATCCAACAATGGCAAGTTACTTGACTTAATTAAGCATGTTCTAGCTATATATAAAAACGCATTGATTTGGTGGTCAACTTAATTTAAGCCTGAAAGAAAACCATAAGCATTACCAACAAAGGAAAAAAATGGACATGTAGCCCTAAAAGAACACATTAAATTCAAGGGGGAGGGTGGGGGAGAGAAAATCACTTACATGTATAACCAAAACAGGACATTTGACTGCACCAACTTTATCAATATTCTGCATAGAAGAAAAACAAACCATGTAAATATCCATATATCGAATGAAACAGATTGGAATAGAATCTGTTAAAAACTCTACCTTGTAAATATCAAACCAGTATGTCCGTTTTACGGGGTATAGTACTCTAAGTCCTGACAAAATTGGACTATGCAAGATAACACCTCTCAGTTCTGCTATCCGTGAAGCAAGATCAAGTGTCGGACCACTCCCAACAGATTGACCATACAATATCAATTGCTCATCTTCCACCCCGTATTGCTCTTTTAGGCATTTATATGCAGCATCAATATCTGCGTATGTATTACATTCAGTTGGCTGTTTCAACATACAAAAAGGATGACTGTTATTAACTTACAAGCAATAATGTCACTCTGAAAGAACCATCTACAAACAACACCATAGTATTCCGCATTAAAATATTGATAGCTCACTTTACAAATAAACAAAACTTTCTTTATTTGATAATGAATTGCAGATAAACTTAAAGTCATTGATCCCAGACTGCGCTTATAAATCCACATTTTTCCATAAAACTATTCAAGCAGTTTAAATAATGTCTTTTACATTCATAAACAAAAAAAAAAAAAACATTTGTGTTAGAATTAAGAATATTAAGATTCCTGGAATCTTCTTAGGGTAATGCTGTTATTAGTGTGGACTTGCAAGTAATCCTTCATTAGTACTTCACCAAATGATGGGTATAAACAGGTGTCAATGCCTTGTATTATAACACATCAGATTAGGGAAGACAATGGGTATTGGACCCAGTGGGTACCCGCAAAAATTACTCATGATGAGTAGGATAATTGCCCCATTTTATGGGTAGGGGGCGGGGTACAGGTAATTAATTACCTACAAATTTAAGGTACAGATGCGGGTACCTTAGTACCCAACCTGATCCATACCCTCACCAATAACAATAATAACAGTAACAAGAGTATAGAAGTGTATAAATATAGAAGAAATTTGTCAAAGGAGCCACAAGAACAATGCAACACATCTGAACAAATTATTTGGGGAAGATTAAACGCGTTTAGTTATCTTCTCAATTGAATCATGAAGTCTGTAAACCGTCGTTGGTGTTGGAATTGGATGTGGGGGTGCGAAACTGCAAAAGCTGAGAGGAATGGGATAAACTGGAGATAGATAGAAATAGTTTTTATTTTGATGTATATTATTTGACTGAATTTTATTATTTTTTAATGATGTGTAAATTTTTAATTGGATGTGCCTAAATGTGATCTGTTAGGTATGTGTCCATCTAAGAATTAAGAATTACTCCAATAATAATAATAAGTTTAGAACCTGCAGAGCTGCAGAGGTAAGAATACTGGCCTGTAAAGACTTGACAATTTTTTAATTAGGGCCCTGAACTATGGATATTTTTAAATAAGTCACTGAATTATTTTTTTTCAATCGGGCCCCTGAACTTGTATGTGTTTTTTAATTAGGTCCCTGTACTAATTAAAAAACGAATACAAGTTTAGGAACTTAATTGAAAAAAAAAAGTTCAGGGACTTGACTAAAAATATTCAGATAGTTGAAGGAAATGCAGATAGTGGAAGCAATAGGCCAGGTCAGGCCAAGCTTTGCATAAATAGGCCTGGCCTGTTATAAAAAATTAAGGCTTGGCCTGGCCTATTAGCCTATCACAGAAGACAAGACAATTCATTCAGGACAGGTGACAACCAGACATATCCTTGTCTTGGAAGTCTCAAGTGAGCACATGTGCTGCAGAGCAAGCAACAAAGGTGCATTGGATTGCAATGGCCATGTCATTTGGGTGGCTGACCAATCTTGAGATGATCGAGAAGATAATGGTGGTGGTGGTGGCGATTGAAAAAGTCCACTGACAAGCAGTGAAATGGTTACTGACAATCAAACGAGAAGGAGAAGGGGGTGAGAGAAACAGAAAGTGGATGGAAATCTTGGGTTTCAGTGGTCGAATTTCGTGCAGAGACAATGGGAAGGTCAATTGTTGAAAACTGAGGTGGTTTGGACTTTGGAAACAGTATACCAAACAAAAGAATTCAAATTAAGAAACTCAATAGCAGAATAGTGATGAGACAGGTCACGGAGGATGGCAAACCAAGCTCTAATATAATGTTAAAATTTCAGGGATTGGTTAAAGACTGAGGAAAGCAGAGACTAAGGCAACGAATAATCTGATTTTGATATTGAATTCATGTGATACAAAATACAAAGCATGAATATCTGTTTATACTAATACTAGACTCCTAATCCTAATAAAATAAGAAAATAAATCATGAAATATGAAAACCACACCTAAATTAGATAGTCTGAGATACTCTAAAAGACTGAAAGATACAGTAATGATATAGTAAGATACTTTTACAAAAACTAAAGGATTCCCTTTTGCCTCAATATTTATGTCTTTTGAAAATATCTTGCTACACAAGTCATGGCCAATGGTCATAACTTATGTCTCATTTCCTTTGTTTTTCAAACAAGTCCTGGCTAGTGGGCACAACTTCCATGAAGTCAACTTATATATATAGGGAATATGTAGGTGAGACTTGAGAGCAATTGGTTATTGTGAAAAGATAAATGCACACATGACTTTCATAAATGATCGCTACCTAACTTTTCATCTTGATCATCTATGTATAGTTGTATAATTTAGATTTACTGTCTTCACATTCTTAGAATGAGAACAGTTTATACACTGTTATGAGCAGAAAAATCAGCTCAAGTAATCCTAGACTTCAAGGACTAGGGACCTCCCAAAGAAAGAAAGAAAGAAGAAAAGGGATTCTATTTTCTGCTTGAATTTTTCATTACGTGTTGTTTATTTATAGGCAGCCAAAGTGCTAAGCTAATTCAAGCTAATTTCTTCTGCAGGTCCTAGAAGGTGCTGGCAATAACGGATTAAGGAAATATCCTAACAGAAAGATGCTTCTTTAGCAGACAGGATATTCCTCTAGCCACTACACATGCGCCAGCTCAGCGTCCCTTGTCAGACTCCATTATGAAATCCTTCAGGTATTGTGGCCTGGTGCTCTGCCTCTTGCTTCTTGGATGCATGATTGTCTCATCTTTGTCTGATAATTCCTTGCCCTTGTCTGTGCTGTGTATGGACTGATTCATAACATACACACACACAAAGTACAAGGTGGGAACTCTTATTTATTGTGAGAAATTAGAATACTTAATTACAACCTTTTAGATTAAAATTGACAGTTTGAATTGCATATTTAATTACTGATCTCATGTGATTTTCTTCCTTTTTAAATTTTAATTGAAGATCATGTGAAATTTGTAATTAATTATGAAATTTGAATCGTTAATTTTAAATTTTTAATCTAATAGTTGTAAATATATTGTCTAATTTCTTACAATAACTAAGAGTGTGTGTGTGTGTGTGTAATAAACGTAATAGACATTAAGATTTAAGAATATTAAAAAGTTGTGTAGATATACATCTGAATTCTACTGATAGAGTGATAGACTTGGATGGGCTGAAAATTTAGACTACTAACCTTTCCTGTTGACTGTCCATAACCAGAGTAATCGTAACTGTAGAAAGAAAAGTTATTAAAATAAGTCAATGAAATGAAATAAAGTAGTAGAACTAAAGGACATTTAAGGACAACATGGGAATATTGTATATGTGACATCTGAGAATAACAAAAGCATTCCCATATGCACTTTTAAATTTCATGTAATTGTATCCTATAAGTAGCCAAGAACCAAGACAACTTTATTTCTTATATTTACAATTAGAGAAATTCAAGACAAATATATACTGAGGAAGATAAATAAATTGCAGTATAGGATAGCAAACTGATGAAAAATAAAACAGCATAGAAGAACATTACAAGCTATCTTTTGCTGTATAAACAGCATACACACACAAACTCCCAATGAATGATTAAAAAGAGTGCATATAATATGACACTTGTGCTTCCATAAAATTTATTTTAGTTGGTATACTCATTCTTCATATCTTTTGGGCCTATTTAGGAGAAGGAGGAAGGAGGGAAAGATAGGGGAAATCAATACTACTAATATCAATGAATACAAAATTAGTAAAGGATGATGCCAGTAATAATTACCAAGAGTACAGACTACAGTCATAAATTATCATAGCTAACAAAATTTTAAGCAGAGGATGGTTGTAAGGTTCCTGATATTGATTTAACAAAATAATATAGCAGAAACTCAAGATGTAATATTGTTCAGTTCATACTTTTACCTTAAACAGAACCAAGTTTTGCTAAGAAGTATGGGAATAATCATGATGGAAAATACATTTCCAATATGAAAGATGATTGCCATGTGAAATTGGACCAAAGTAACTATTCTCTATAAACGAGTATGACTCAAGTGAACAAGAGTTATCTCTCCAAGAGACTCATTAATCACAACTTGAGGCCAAGTATGTCTTCAAGATAGTTACATTTACCGGTATAATTGTATAAATAAGTTGAATTATTAGTGAATTATTCAAACTTGACTCATCAAATGCTCATTCAAGCTTGTTAATTTATTAGCTTGAGCTTGATTATATAGATGATTCAACCTTAAATATATCATTTTTATGTTCAAATATTCTTTTATTCTCTTTTGTTCTTATTTTTATCTTATCCTCTAACATGAAAATATATATTAAATACTTAATTAATGTGCTTAAAATTATTAAAAGAAAAACACTTCCCTGCTCAAGTTATGAATGAGATAAATAAGCCAATCTTAAGCTTTATATTTTTCTAACAAGTCAAACTCAAGATTTAAATTTGGTTGATTTAAATGAGTCAAACTTGAGTACCATATTATTTTGGTCAGCAAAACTTGAACTTAAAGTTTTTGACTCAGTTTGACTCATTCACACCCCTAGTCACAATGTACAAAAATATCAATTTCCCTGAGTGATATCCAGTAACTGAAATTGTCTCGTGAGTTAACAATAAGTAACTACAAAAATAATTATTTCATTAAAAAGTTCTAACATAATCTATATAGTGGAACAAATAAAACATAAATTATTCAAGGCATTTTTCTCAAAAATATTACAGTCTTAAACAAGAGTATTGTTATCGGTTTATGATTTAACTTTGGAAAGGTCACTTCTAGAATCTAAGTTGTCTGTTGAAGAACTTTGCTTGAATCCATAAATAATTTGCCAAAAAAAGACATCTGAGAAAATGAGTGAGTTAAAGAAATAGAGAAGATCTCAGTGAGAATTACAAATGATAGAGGGTTTGTGGCCTGAGAGAAGTGAGAAAAGTTGTAGAACCAATAGTTGTGATGGACAAACCATGACCATTTCCCATTAGGATCCTGTCAAAGCTCTAAAATGGAGTGCCATGAAGCAATCTTTTGGATTTAGGAGTAACAGGATGAGTTGTTCTTGAAATCAGACACCATGTTTCTGTGGAAAGATCCTCAAGACCAGCAGGTAGTGCATGACCTAATCTTAGGTCACAGGGAAGAGCCAGCTTTGAAAAGTCACAAAAGCGAGTGGAGGAAATGCTTGGAGAGATGTTCTGCCTATATGATAAGAGGGCGTGAAGCAATTGTTGGATGAAGCAGACCTAAATAGAGATTGTAACCTGTATCAGTGAATCAATAGCAGGATAATGAGCTGGAGTGTAGTCAGGATAATGAGCAGGGGAGCATACAGAATGGCCTGAGCTCCATGTAGCAGGACAAAATCCATAGTACTGAGAAGATTTAAAGCAAGGAGAATATCCATGAGATTAGCAGTAGTGGCATCTGGCATCATGCCCTACAACCAAAAGACCACCCTTGGCCTCTGTAACAGCCAAAGTGGCTACCTCCTCCACAAAAGGAACCATGATGTCCGCCATAATACTGGATCCAGCTCCTCTTAAAGAGAGCAACTCACTTAGAAGGTAAAGTAACAAATCTCAGTCATTGATTACAAAATCTTGAGTAATTGGACCAGGTGTTTGTGGAACTGCTGCTGGAGGCAAAAAGGAATCAGAACCTTGAGTAAGGTTGATTGAAAGTGCATCAGCTAGTACAGCTTTCTAGCTCTTCTTAAGCCGCCCTCCTGATCAAGGAGTCGGTTGACTTCCTTGATAAGGAAAGCATCAAATCTACCACTGACTGCAGCAGGGAAAAAATCATACTCATTTGGGAGTCCTCCTGAATTGGTCCAAGATGATCTAGAGGAGAGACTGAATCTCCAATAAAAAGCAAGAAATGGAATCAAGAATGACTTTTATTCTTGAGGCAGTGCAGCTCAGATCTAAAGTGACAAGATTTTGCTAGTATTTGTTCAAGAAAAAGGTTATGGATCTCCTCCCAAACTTGCCAAGAATGAATACACCCGTCAACCCAGGGAAGAAATGAATTAAAACATAAGGCTGGAGCCAGGCTAAGAGAACAGAACTCTGCTGCTCCTACTCAACATAGGCTAAATTCACTAGGCCTTGACCATGATCTTCTTCTGTTCTGAATCTGAAAGGAATTGTTTGATTTCCTACATAGTTTGTAGTTGGTGGCCTTGGATATTACCTCTTTGTTGATTCCAGTTGAGAAAATTTTTCTTGTCTAGTTTGATAGGGATTGTGTGGGAAAATGTAACTAGTACAAAATATGGGGCTTCTAGAAAATGGAAACGATGTTGATGGAATGTCATGGTACCAGGACAAAAAAACAGGTTTGATACCATATTTTTCAGCATCGTAGACTGAAAAGCTATTCGATAATGTTAGTATTCGAAAGTGTCATCTCTGATGCAAAGACTGAAACTTATATAGTAACTGAAGCTGTAACTGCATTGAGTTCAGCTACAACAGACTGTAAAAAACTACAGTAACAGTCTACAACTAACAAACTAACAGCAACAGGACACAACAAAACTGTAACAGTAAAAGGTTGCACCTAACAAGCATAACAGTAATAGAACATGTAACAGTAACAACACATAATACTGTATTGTGTATACACTGCCATGCTATGACGTACATAGGTTAAACATTCAGTATCATAAAAAAGAATAAATCATTCACAACCTTGGTCAATAAAAACAATAACTGGCCATATTCTAAAACATGTCAGCATCAAGAGCTACTGAGATAGTAAGTTCCAATTTCCTAGTTACTAATAACTATGACACAGGTACATGTTATAAGCAGCCTAATCTCTGCACCGTAAAAACGAAGACAACAAGGCAAGTTCAGCTCTTCAGAATAGCAATACTAAGAAGACACAAACAGAACTTTCAAGTTTCAACACCACAAAGATAGATAACAGGTAAGCATCGATCCACTCAAAACTTTTCTTTTCACCATTATCTTTTATGCCAAAAACCATCTTAACAGGAAAAGAATGTTCTTCCAGCAATCAAATTTTCCATTACTGTGGCTGACTTCTCTAGAAAAAGTTAAACCACCTTCCTCTTAAACATCGCCACCCTCATTTTGATTCCCCAACTACCCTTTACCCAAAGAAAACAGAACCTTCCTTAAACCACTTTTTTCCCTTCAGAACCATCACAGAAATAGCATCACCATTACCAATTCCAACTCCAATCATAAAACAACATCATTAAAAAGTACAGAGAAAAGCAGGAGCAAGCAACCGGAGCTTAATCAAAAGAAACTCACCCAGATGCTTAATTTAACATAACAATAATCATATTTTTTAGTAAAAAAAGGAAGCAACTTAACACTTTAATTAACTAAAACTCAAAAAGTAAGAAAAAAAAAGAAAAAGAAAAGCAAACCAATTAAATACAGACCAGAACATTCTGATTCCTCCAAGATCATCCCAGACACAACCAATTAATGCAAACAACACTCAAACCAAAAGCAATCACAGCAACATCAACATCAAGCTAAGTTATTCACCAAAAAAAAAAAAAACATCAAGCTAATTTTTTTCAACAAAAAATACAAAAAAAGGAAATTATTACAACAACAACAACAACAAAGCCTTATCCTAATAGGTGAGCTCAGCTACATGAATCACAAGACAAGACGAAAAGAAAATTATTAAAATACAAAAAAAGGGAAAAGTACCCCATAACATTGAGGCGAAGCCTGTTGCTCAATTCAACGAAAAGTTCGAACATTTGGCCCAAATCCGCGGCATTCCCGTGAGAATAGAGCATGGTGCAGGTGGGTCTATGGTACTTAACGTACAACGCCACGATTTCGTTGCCTCGGCGCGTGCGAAGCTTAAGCACGTCCACGTTGTCCTTGCTCGGCACCTCCGGAATGGCGAGGCGCGGCGGCGCCGGCGCAGGGTCCGAGAAGCCGCCACCCTCGGCGGCGGCGACCACCGTGTAGGACGGTGGGTGCGGCGGGAAGAAGGCGAACTTGGCGGCGATCGAGGAGGTGACTCCGCCCATGGCGGCGATGACTCATACAGGCTGCGCGTCACGGCGGCGCGTGGGTTTTGAAAATTGTGCTCTTTTGGTGGTGTTGGTGTTGGTGCTGGTGGAGTTCTTTCTTATTATATTTTTGTGAGTAACTTTTTTGAATTTCTAAGTTCTTAGAGAGAGATAGAGAGAAGAAAGAGACTGTTCAGTGTTGTTGTTGGTGTATTTGTCGACTCAGCTTTGCTTTTATGACATGGGATTGACAACAACAACAACAACGTACGTGCCTAGATAACTATAATAACGTATGTATCTATGGGTACGCTGTATATTTTGTTTAATTACTCGTTCTCACAGTTACAAAAAATTTAGTACCAGTACTATTGTAACTAATTCTATGGTAGGTGTAAGTTGTATTAAATTATAAGTATAGTATTTAAAAAGTGTAAAATAATGTAAAAGTAATAAAATTATGATTTATTTAAAAAATAAAAAAATATTGAAGATAAAAATTAAAAAAAAATAAAATTTAATATTTTTAAGAAAATATTTCAAGTAGTATTAAAAAAATACTAAAAATTATTAAAAAAATATTAATTTTTTATCAAACAATTAAATAAATTTTTCAACTAGTATAAAAATAACTAACTAAAATATCTTTCTAAACAAAATTTATAACTAAAAGAGATTTAGCAAGACTATGATTTGCTTTAAAACATCTTCTAATTATAATTTATTAATATATTTTAATTAAAAACAAATAAATATGTATTAAAATAAATCTCACAAACATTTACTAACATATTGAATACATATTTGTTTTTAGCTAAAGCATGATAACAAATTACATTATCGATCAATCTATTTTTAGATAAATTTTAGTTGTAACCTATTACAAATTGCTACTTAAAAATACATGTTTTTTTTTTTTAGTTTTTACACATATTTTTAATCTGTTAAAGTATTTTTGATAATAATTAAAAAAAATAAAATGATATGTATTGAAATTAAAAATGATTAAAGTTATATATGTAAGAATTAAAAAAGGGATATTTTTAACTGTAGGAATTAAAAGAGAAAGTCTTTAATTATAAAATCAAATTATTATCAACAACTTATTGATTTGTGCGGTATTGATTTTGATCCTTTCATACCAATAACATCTTAATAAATCGATGAGTAATTGAGCTTATATTGTACGTGTTCTTATCGCAAATTGTTATGTGTCCTCTCTTCAATTGCGTTTGGTATCATATCATGTTTCATACCAAACCCATCGTCTCTCAGTCCAATCGTAAATTTAAATATGTTAATCAATCACGCCTGAGTTAATTAGTGGATAGTTAAGTTAATTTAATTTGGTTATTTATAACTGTGATTTTTATTGGGATTATTAAAAATAAGAATTTGGTTTTAGAGGGTTTTATTATTTGAATTTATTGATGTAACTCTCAAAGTGTAGAACCGGTTGTTATATAAGAGTTGAGCTTATTTTTTATAACAAATTTGAGCTTTTCTTATGATATATAAGAATTGAGTTTATAACATTTAGAATAGAACCGGTTGTGACTTGGAATTTAGGATATTAAAGTATAAAATTTCAGGCTCAATTCTGTAATTTATATATATTGCTTAATGTGTTGTTTATCCAAATTAAAAAATATTCTTAAAAAAATACCATGATGTTGTTGAGTTATCTTTGGAAGGGTGACTTTAAATGGATACAGTTCTTCTTAATAATTTGGAGAGTTTTCCTTTTTTTTCCGGTTATTCTTCAAATTTATTTTGTTCAACGTATTTTCCGTACTAGACCTTGAACGAAAATAAAACAATGTTCCATTTCCTATAATGTTGCCTCAATTGCTAAGAAGTGGCAATAAAATAAAAGTCTATCTTATACAAACATATTATTGGAGGGGAAATTTTCTGAAAGTAATATATCTATAATGTGGTTTATTTTTTTTATCTAAATAATAATTGAAAAATAAATATACTGATATATACTTTGTATATAATTTTTTGTTTGTTTTAGTGATGGTCTTGTCCTTTCAAGAATTAAGTGTAAAAGTAATAAAGACTTTATGCATTTATGTTTAAAAGTATTTTCTTTTGTCGGATTCTATTTCAACCGTAGTCGTAAAAAATTGACTCAATAAAGCTGAAAAAGCATAACTAACTAAGAACAAAAAATATAAGGACAATTTTTCTTTTTCTTTTTTTCATTTCATTCAGATTACTGGATTTAAATTTGATCGAAAGCAGTCTAAATCTTCGATCATACTGTCTACCACGAACCAATTAATTTTTTTTTATTTTGCCATATCAGATTATATTATTTTAATTGAATTAAAAATAAAAATATTAAAATTTGGGATTGAGTTTTGAGATGGGGAAGTAGGAGGTTAGGAGGTTGGCTGGAAAAAAAAATGAGGGTTTGTGTTTTGAGATAGATGAATATTGGGTTTTTGATATGGGGAACTGAAGCGAGGAAGGCCTAGGGTAACCCAAAAAATACAGCCTTAGAGTTTTAAGATAAGAAAGTGAAGAGGAAGAGGATAACAAAAAAAAAAAAAAATACAGGGTTGGAGTTTAAGACTGAGGAGTGGGGCGGATAAAAGTGACTGAAAAAAAAATGAGAATGTGGGTTTTGAGATTAGGGATTGAGCAAAGAAGGATAGTTGGAAAAAAAAGAGTTGATAAGTTCTTTATAAGTGATTTGGAATAGTTTTTAATAATTAATTTAATGTGACTAAATGAATAATTTGATAGTGCAGTTGTATCTAATATTTGGATGAAGAATTTTAGTATTTTATGATGGTCTAATCCGATTCAAGTAATATTATTGTCTATGACAAAAGATACATGTAATCTTTAAAAAAAATTGGTTAAAATATCAATGTAAAATAATTTTATACTTAGGATACATATGAAATAAACACTAAGTTTATAATATTCACACATTTTGCTCAATCAATTTAGCTAGATGAACCTTTCTATACTTTGTGTAAAATGAGTTTTTATTAATGTAAAAATTACCAAACCATGACAGCACAAATTTTTTTGCATATTGTTGAGAAAAACTCAGTTTTACATCGACTAGAAATAAAATCAAAATAGGATATATAAGTAGAAGATAATTGTCATCCTATAAATTAACTTTTAAGATTAAATTAAATTCAAACCTACATTTTAAGATAGTATTAGAATCTATTATAGATCCATCAAACGGATCATCCACCATGTCATCCACATACTAAACTCAAAAATATTATAAGTAAAAGATAATCAATATCTTATGAAGTTATTTTATGAACTAACTTTTAGAATTAAGTTAAATTAAAATTTACATTTTAAGAAAGAAACATCATATTAGATATAAGTAGACTTCTTATTAAAAAAAAAAGAAGAAGAAGGAAATAAGATTGATAAGGATGAAAGTGAGATCCGTTGACTTGAATTGATTACAACTATTATCATTTTTCCATATCATAATATAATTGATTCTATCATCATTTTTCTCACGTTATAACAAAATTGAGTGTTATTATGACATTGAACTTTGAAGCAATACTTCCGTTGACATTTCGATTGTCAATGAGAAAGTTAAAATACTTACTCCTTGGGAGTTGTGATTATATGAGCCCTGTTTCCCATAAGTTTGAAATAAGTGAATATGTGTATGTTTTGGCTTAAAAAAGAGGGAGATGGTATTTCTTCCTGAAACTAAAGTCTTGAATTATGTTAACACTTGTTTGAATATGGAATATGACATTTATATATAGAGAGAGAAGTAAGGTTGATCGTTCAATTCAAAAAAAAGAAAGGTTAATCATTTGATTGGAATATATGACATAATCTCTCTCTCTCTCTCTCTCTCTATATATATATATATATATAAATTTGAGTTAGGACAAATTTATTAATATATTATAGTTTAAAAAGTCAAGTATCATAGAATCTCAAATAACCAACCCATTTCTGTGCTGTTTGAATATATGTATATAACTACTAAAATAGTAAAATTACTTCGAAGTTGTTGAAAACTGAGATTGTCCACTAATTATTTTACTCATTTTACACATGACGTGAAGGATTTTTTTTAGCTAAAATATACATTTTTTCTATAAAATTAAAAATATTCATTTTTGATCTCCTATAATTTTTTTGTATTTTTTAGTCCCCATGAAATAAAAATATATCATCGTTGGGCTATAAAACATTGGGATCTCTCAGCTGCATTTATACTATAATAATTGAACTAACATGATTCTTTTCTTCTCCAATTCATTAAATCATTTGATGTGACACTTTTTTTAGGTTTTTTTTTGGTCAATTACATTGAGAGAGAGAAGAGTGTAATAGAGAATGATCTATTTTGTATTTAAATTAGATTATAAATAGATAATTTATTAAAAAGTGTACCCGTTGATGATTTCTTGAAGCATAAAAATTAAAATAACAATTGACCAAGTCAAATTTGTATCTAGCCGTCTTTTCAACCCAAATTTCAAATACAAAATCATACATGTGTGTTTCTCTTCTTTCACCAAATCTTTCATATTATTTATATTTTCAGTGCTAGCAAAAATATAATAATATTCCACCTTTTTGAAATCAATTAATCATTTAATAATATTAAATTTTCTAATTTAATTAATCATCAAATATTAAAATAATTTCTTTAATAGAGATTAGAACACTTGTTTGTGTGTGACCCCGTAGGTTCAATACTAAATCGGTAATATATTAATCAAATTAATATATTAATCAAGGTAGGCGTCTAGTAACATTTCTTAACGTCCAGATAACATGAAGTAGCATTTTTACTTTCAAGAATCATTAGAAGAGTAGTATAATAATTTCTTTCATCTTTACAGCTCTGAGTTAACTCTAGAGCATGGTATTACTGTCAAATCCTTTTGAGTTAACTCATAATGACTTAAGAAACTCATTTCTTCTTTCATTTAACTTTTGTGCTCATGATATAATTTTATTCATAGAGCTCAAACTCATTACCAAGAGTTGATGGATTCTTTCTTGATTAATCATTAATTTTACAAGTATTTAATCATATCCAATATACATTCAACAAGTGCTCTAAAATATTAGGTGTCTAGAATCAAAATACAACAAATAATTTGTTAATTACTATGACAATCTCAGATCAAAGAAAGTTATTATACTTCTTCTTGAGAATTTTCTATTGATAGTTTATGGTAAATTTTAACCATTATAAAATTTCAATTGTGTCAGTTCAATGATCACATCAACATGTGACTCATCTATATATACAAATTAATAAATGAGATTTATTAATATTTATCCAATAAATACTATCACATATATATTAATCTATCCGGATTATTGATATCCTATTTATAATAATCCTATGGTCAAGAACAGTTTAGATTAAAATTAGAACAAACTTATTTTTCATTATCATAATCTCTATTATAATAACGCGTCTTTAATTTTAATCAAAAACATTATCAAATGAACCATTTGGTCAAATAGTAAAATATGACAATGAAAATAAAATAATACTTTATTATTAAAATTAGAATTGATTACATGATGACCTAGATCGTGGACATACAAATTTATTCCCAACAGTTCTTGTAAAAAATTTAATATTTTTTAATTCTTATAAAATTAAAATATATCATTATTTTGATTTAGAATTGAGCTAAGCTAATCCTAACCTAACTCTATTGGAAACGGTATGTTTCAATTACAGACACTAAGAACATATGAAACTTTTTGTAGAGATAAAGAAACAAACATTTCTAATTTTATAGTAACGGACAATATATTTTAATCTATTTTTTATATGTAAGGAAATTTTTGTTTGAGTTGAGTATAATCACTCATATAATAAACTATATTTTCAAATATTTAATGTAATATATACACAAAATTTAAATTTGAGACTAATAATTAAGTTAAAATAATCTGATGTTAAATGATTTTTAGGTCGATGATACATTAATTATATTATTTGTCTCAAAACATAATTTATTTTGAGAAAATAAAAAAAAAGATTTTTAAGGTGATTAAAATAATTTTTATGTTCTTTAAAAAATAATAAGTTTTATGTTCAAAATATATAAATTATTAAAAATAAATTTATCTCTATATTTAAAAATTAATTATATTTTATCATCAAAATAAAATCAAAATTAATTTTAAAACTAATATTAAAATATTATTCTGAAATTTAAATTAGTTTTAATATTATTTATTTATTTCAACATCAATTGCTTAAAATTATTTCTACAGAAAAATAAGTTAATCAACCCCTTAGATAATAGATATTCTCTTTTCTCCATTATTCAACCTGACACATCTTGATTATTGTGGATGGTGTCCTCTGTTTCAATAGCACCAAAACATCTAAATTTAATTCCATTCACTTTCACTTATTTAAAACTAAACGATATTGAGGAGAATAAAGAAGCTACGCGATAAAATAAATTTGCAATCGACTAAACTCCGTGGGCTGTGGTGGCAGAGTTGCTACCAAACTTTCTTATTTGAGTAAACATTTAAAATATAGGATAAAATAAGTTTACAATCGATAAAACTTGAAAAAAATATTAATTTCTTTCTCATAATTTTTTATTAATTTAATTTATGTAAAAATAAAATATAATTTTTATCGGTTCTTGATGATAATTATGTTAGATGATTTCTTTACGTGACTAATGAATTTGATTATTTTATATTTTTATCTTTCCAACTAAGATACTAAAACTCATTTTTGATTCATTTTTTTTCTTTAATTTCATCTGAAAGTGCGATAAAATCTTTTAGGAAATGATGAAAAATTTTAATTTTTGAAAATTTTTAACTATCATAGATTATTTAATTCATTTTGAAGGTTTTAATCGTCATAAATTAATTGATTTATTTGTAATCAAATTACATATGTAAGTCTATTGATCACATAAAATTAAGAATTATCGTTAAGAATATATATTTTATTTTTATAGAGATCAAATTAATATAAAAAAAATTATGAGTGTGAATTAATAATTTTTAAATTTTATAGGGATCACAAACATATTTTAACCTAAAATAAACGATCAAATTTTCAAAAAAACATGATTTATTTTAGGAGAAATAAAAAAGTTAATTGTTGAGGTCATTAAAATTATTTTTATGTGAAAAAATATATAAAGCGATAAACATATATTTGTGTTTACATTTTAAAAGTAGTTTTATTTTATTATAAAAATAAAATAAAATTTAAAAATATTATTGAATATGGTTGTGCTATCTTCACAAATCAGTCTCAGCATGTGAAAGTAGACATGTCCACGTGCTCTTTAGTGACATCTCTCTGAAATGTCGCACCATAAAATTTGCCATTCTCAAACAGTCTTAAATTACAAAACAACCATTTTTTTCTTCTTCTGAAAATATTTACTTAATTGGGGGGGGGGGGGGGGGGGGGGGGGGTTAGGGAGTCAAAAATTCGTTTTAAAAATTGTTAATTTTTTTATCGATCGTGAAATTAAACCATAAGATATGCAAAATGTGAGAGAAAATATAGTTTATATTATAAAAAGAACAAGGATGTGACGTTAAATAATGGTACTTGTCAAAACCGCCAAATAAAGAGAAGACATGAAGTTGAAGTTGATAATTTAGGAAAAACCATTTTAAAGAGACAATTATATTAATTATTAAACATTCATGAGTGAGGCAGTAAGGAATTATGTCCCTTTGTTTATGATTTTTGTCGAGTATTCATATATCATGGAAGAGATTGGATTCTCCCACAACACGATCGTTGAAACCGTTAGATGAATATTCACTATTCATATTCTAAATACAAATTTTAGCTCAGTGTCATCCAATCAACTGATTAGAGACTAATCTCGTACAGAGATTGAATATGAAGTTTTTTTTGTAAATATAACGAAATTTTATATAACTGCATCAACCCTAGGTTAATAGACATCTTTGTTTAATTGAATAAATAAAAATATTCATATTAATATGTAATTAAAATTTTCTAATTTAATGACATGATCATAAATAAAAATATTCATATTAATATTCATCTTTGTTTAAGACTATCATTTATTTCTATTCTATTATTTTATAAATGAAATAATCAAAATAATTTGATTACAAGTAAAAGTGTTATTTTTCATTATTTTCATGAAAATCTCAAAGAAAAGGAATAAGTAATATATGATTTTTATAATTATAATCAGATATATAAATAAAAAATTAAACTAATATACAAATACCTCATAAATATTCAACTATTTTTAAGAATCGGATAAACTTGCTCCTTTAGCATTTGAAATTCAGGAAAATGTTTGGCTAGAGGAGGTGCCCTCGTAGCTTGCCCCTCTTGTTCAATCTGATGTATTGAATAAATTTTTGCCAACTTTTCCTCAAAAAAAAAAATATCGAAAGAAACTTTAAATGTTAAATATATTTAGAAAAATAGTTATTAATTCTTGAAAACTATTCTTTATTAATACATTAACGAAAAACTTTAAGTTGTTAAAATCATTTTCTTAATTAATAAGTTGTAATCGTCATTTGAACTTTATTCTCTATATGAATCTAAATCCACGAATGAAATCGAGATAGCGGAAACGGAAAAAAGAATGAGTATATGCTCTTTGTCCATATTTTTTTTATTGTTAATCCTCCTAGTTAAAAGATATTTATATTTAGAATTCGACTTAAAAGGTAAATAAAATATGACTAATAATTATTTATTTTCACTCTGGTCGAACTCAGATAGTTTTAAACCTTTATTATAGCAGCATATTCTCATTTGTGGGAAAAGTGTTTTATCTTGTTAATAAATTAGATAAACATGAATATGGGTACCGCAGCTTTTAGACTTATTAAATTCACCTAATCAAGGGAACGAACCAAAGTCTATATATTCCGATTGTCAAAGCCTTGCTTGTAGTCTTTATTTTCTGATATTATTGTATACTATTAATTTAGCATAATCTTACGTTAGTGATAATTATATTTGAATTATATTCAATTCAAAAGTTATACCTAATTCTCATATATATATATATATATATATATATGAGTTTTTCATGTTTTGGATTAATTAAGGTTCAGCTTCATCTTTGGTTGGTAATTCGTGGAATACATTGGTCGGCTGGGATTTCATCATCAATTGATTGTAAGAATTGGTTTGGTGTCGGTTTCCTTTTGTGTTCGGTTTTCTTCCTCAATTAATGAGATGGTGATAAGGCCTCAATGTAGTTTTATTCCTCATTTGCATTTAGGGTTCCAATGTCAAGCACAACAGAAAGTGACAATTAATAAGTACTTGGTCTTAGATTTTAAAATGGAATTTATATTTAAGTAAAAAATGCAGGCATCACAGTTTAAAGATGAAAAGCTTACACCTTGTAGGATGTTCTCCATCTACAAAGAAAGAAAGTGAGCTTTCTTCAAATAGTTTATACAAGAAAGTGTTTGGTTTTCTTTATGTAAAAAAATTCATTGCAGTCAACTTTTTTTCTATAACTAGAACAAAAAATTGACATATTTGCAGGAGTGAAAAAATATTAAACTTTTTAAATTAATTACATATTAAAATAAAATAAATGCTTAAAGCTTCCACCATTGTCTCCAATTGATGTATCCAAGTACAAACCTCTTGGCTCTACATGGAGGAATGCTTGGAGACCATGGATAAAGCCCTCAGAAGAAGCAATAGCTCGCAAAAAGTTTCATGTTGTATTCTTTAACAAGAATAAACAAAACTACTGCAAGAAGAGTGAAATTATTCATCGTCCACTCCAAGAACTTGTCCAGAGAGAACATATCATAGTAGAGCCTACACCACAGACAAGGTATGACTACATCCACACCCCCTTTGATGCTTACAAGGCCCTTTCAACAGATGCTATTGTGCCATTGGAAATCCCTACTTGGACAAGACCAGTGTACCCCAACTTGGTAAGAATGACTCCTCATTGAATGATCAGTGGAATTCCAAGAACCGCACGTCCATCCATTGAGGAAGTTGGAGATTGGAAAAAGAAGGCTCTGATCATAAGCCTGGATCCATTCTCTAAGACATCCAAGTACTCTCCGCTTGCAGAACCACTCAGAATTGACCCATCAAAAAAGAATTCAAATTCTCTAGTCCAAGAATGTCGACATCTAGTGCCCTCGCACAAGGTTCCTTCCCCTTAACCCTCTTGCTCTTAGACCTTCTCAGAAGGATCTAGATATGATAGGTGGGATCCTCAAATAGTTGTATGTAGCTGATCAAGCAACAACCTACTCGCCTAGTCTCCACATCAGTAAGTCCACTTATATAGAATTGGTACCAAACAGGAGCTACCCTAGGTTGCCTATATGCGATGAAGGCAAAAAGAAGAACTTCAAGCTCTACTTCAACATGGAAATGCCTAGCAAAAAACAAAATGTTCAATTGCCCAACTATCCAAGGGACTAAAAGACCTTGACTGTTGCGTATAACAAGAGTCTATCATTTTGATGATACTGAGGCATGCTTTGTTAAGAACTTTGATAATTACTTCATATAGAGTCTGATGAAAATGTCAATCATCTTCAACCATAATGTCTTCGACCTTGGCAAAATGACTTAAGCAAAGCTCGAAGCCCAGGTCAAACATTTATGTGAGAAAAAAAAAAAAAAAAACAGACAGGGCTCAATATGAACAAACATGGAAGGCAAGTCTTGCAGCCGAGGAAAAATCCAAAAAGAAGGATAGTGCTAAGAGGAAAGATGAAGCAGATGTTGCTCAGGATCAATCCAACAAAGTTGTTCCTGAGCAATCTGTTGCCACTAAAACCACACAGGAAGTGGATGCATCCATTCCTACTTTGATTGATGAAGCACTAGTAAACAAAGTTGGTGAGGATATGACTAAACCCAAGCAGCCAGAAACCTCACATGAAGCTACGTCCAAAGATACTGCTAATGTCATAGTTGATACCACTACCTCTAGGCCCACTCCCATTAACTATGCACCTCAAAAAGTTGAAGAGAAAGAGAACAAGAGAGAAACACAATTTTGATAGCGTCCATCCTTTGCTTAGCAAATTTATATAGATATATTTCATTGTAAATACTCTCTTTGAGTGTTAGAATTTATGATTCTACAAACTGTTGTTTGTGAAAGTTATAAGTGTTTAATGACAAAATAATCCTTGTGTGTTCTTAGATTCAGGAAGAGTCTAAAGGTTGTACTAGTAGAAACCTAAAAAATATTTGTAAGCCAAGAGTAGCATGACATAATAGTAGTTGTAATCAAGATTGAATAGCAGTGAACCAGTATAAAAATTAAGTGTTTTTACTATTTTCCTTTAAGTTTGTCAAAGTATTTTTAAAGTACACTATTGACACATCTTTGCACACAAGTTTACTTCAAACCACTATTTATAAAACACTGAACGACAATTCATTGCTTTATGTGAAAACATAAGACTTGTCACTGGATGACAACCTTTGTGAACTTATAATTGTTTATTAAAACATTTCCATTGTGAAAAGTTATCAAAGTTTATCTAACATACTATTCAACCCACCTTCTAATATGATTTATTATATTTCAAGTCAATCCAAGCACATATTGTTATTTTTATTCTGAGGTTTTTCCCATGATTAGGAATGAGCATTTCAATTTGATCTAGTCTATTTTACTATTTGTTATGTTTCGTTCTTCACTTTTCCTTTGATTTTTTTCCCTTCCTTTCTTTGCCTCACCAACTGACTTGGAATATGTTCTTGTCCTCCAATCTTTTTCTTCATCTCTCATGTTCTCTCCCTCTCTCAATATCGATTAGATTTGTGGAAAAGATATATTTTTATTTAAATTACTAAAGTTAATAGGCAAGATAATAATATAAATTTAAATTTTATAATATATGCTTTTTTCAGTTATTAATATTTAAATTACAAAGTAAAAAATACTATAAGAGAATTGAATATTTTACATGAAAAAACATTAATGTCTAAATTATTATGCATAAATATTTTATATAATTTACATAATAATATAAGATCTCTGTATTTTTTGCATTACTTTTTGTCGTGTTCAATTTTGTTAGAATAACTTGTTCAAATATAAGGTCTGAATTTTTTTATAGAAAAAAGTGGAATATTATCGATAATTTGTAATCAAACTAAACACATAAATTAAGAGAGTCTAATTTAAAGTTGATTGAATAAAGTGTACTAGTTATTGTAAACCTCCAAATATACTTGTCTTCAACTTCTACAAAGGAAAGAATACTACAAGAAGACATCTCAAGGTCTGGCCACCCCACAAATATTACATGTTAACAATGTGTATCAACTCTCTAAACCAGAAAATATATAGCCCACGATTAAAAACTTTCTTATATTTTCCTTGCAAATAGTCTAATAGTCTCAATGCCTTAATTTATAACGACCCTTCACTACTGTGTACTTGTGCCCACCATTTTGCTTGCGTCCATCTTCAACAATGAGAAGATATCGTCAGTTTGTTGGCTCCTAGTAGCATTGAGAAGAACATTTGACTGGGTAGGACAAATCATTGTCATCATTGGTTTATGAATCAATTATAAAATAGATGAACAAACCTCCATCAATGTGTTCGATATCTGGCTTTTCTTGTGGCCCAATTATCGGATTTGTTGGCTGTTGTGAAATATTTGCAGTGGTGGTATTAGCACTAAAATCAATTTTTGACTTTGCATTTTCTTCATGTTGAAGGAGCAAGAACAAGGTTGGTGAGTGAAGGGGTTGGAAACACCCGCTGCTAGCCAGTATAAATAGTGTGTCATTGTATGGTTGCACAAAATGCTTAACCCGAAAACTTGTTTCATTGATTTTAGCCTGAAAAAGTTCATTTCATTTTTTTTTAATTCTTATTATCTTCTAGTAGAAGTATTATTAATTATTTTACCCTAACATATCCATAGTCCAAGAGCCAAATGGGACTGTAACATTCAAAACCTTTGGTTCGTTTGACTTTGACTTCTAGACTACGAGAATGATTAAGTTTTCTAGAAATACTTCTAACAAAAAATAATAAGAGAAAAAAATGAAATAAGATTTTTCATAGGCTAAAATCAATCAAACAAGTTTTCAGGTTGAGCATGTGCAACCATACTTTGAAGTAATCAATGATAAAAATATAAAACCTCTCTCTTTCACTCTTTTCTTTTGTGTTGTCATTCTAGTGTTGTGGTTTCACCAATGACATGCTATTTGCACTGCCCAACAGTGGATGTTTCCAACCCCTTCACTCACCAACCCTGCTCTTGCCCCTGCAACGTGTTCGATTGGAAAGCAAAAATTTAATATTTTAAGTAATAAAATAAAAAATGGAAAGATAATTAAGTTTAATTTTCAAATATGAACATAAAAATAAATTTTCAAACAAACATTTAACATTAAAAGAAAGTTTGAAAATAGTTAATAATTTATTAATTTTTAAAAAATTGACACAGTTATTTTTTTGGACCAGTCATAGTTTCAAAATTAACATAAAAAACAATTAAATGTATATTTTGAATTTTTAAATTCGGAAAATAATATAATGGAGTAAATATTTTTCTTCTTCAAAATAACAATCTGAAACAGGAAGATAATTAAAGCTTTGTCAATTTTAATTTAACAAATATAATCTTTTAAGATAGTTAGTCATTTAATTTTTTTAAAATAAATTATAAATAACAACGAATTCATTGAATTGTATATATAAAATCATTCATTTATGCAAAAAAATCAAAAAATATTTTTTAACATAAAAGGGAAACTTAAAAATCATTTAATAAGGCAGTTATTATAAAAGAATACAAATGATAATAAACTATAATAAAATATTATAAATAAAATTTTAAAAATAATTAAGAATTTAAATATTATTAAAATTAAAAAATAAATACTAAATGATATTGAAGTGTATAAAATATTTTTTTTTCAAAATTACAACAATAATAGAAAGATATTTAATGCTCAGATTTGAAATCTTACCATAAAAAAGTAATTTTTAAATAAAAAATTACCATAAGAATAAAGTTTAAAAAATATTTAATTGATTGTTTAAAATTGTTTTTTTATTTTTTCTCAAAATTCTTAAATTGTAAATTTTTACACCTTCTTTTATGTTTATTTCTTATTTAAAGATTATTTTACGAAAAGATTTCAAATATCAACTTTAATTAGGTTTTTAACTTTCTATTCTACATTTTTGAATTTTGAAAAGAAAAATAGTAATAATTATTTTTTATTTTTGTAAAGAAACTTTTTATAAATGATTTTGTTTACCAACATGTCATTAGTTCATGTGGAATCGAGTTTGTTTTCTTTAAGGAAGATCTTGTCTCGTGGACTAAAAAAATGTAGTTGAAAAATTATAGGTGGATCAATTAGGATTATAATGTAATAATGACCCAAAAAAATCACCATTTCCTTTTTTCTGAAATAGTAAATTATTTCAAGTATACCTTTTTTTCTTATTCAACATCTATCTTTTTACCTAAAAAATATCTACTTTTATATTTTTAAATATTTAGATTATTAATTATTTTACAAACCTTCCTTTTATGTTAATTTTAAATCTCCAATTTAATTATTTTCTTTTTTCATTTTTTATTACTTAAAATATTGCATTTTTGTTTTCAAACATATTGACCAAGAATAAAGTTAGAGAGTGAGTGAACGAATTGAAACACCAATTGGGTAGTGTAATGTTGTTCGACACCAATTGAAGTGAGTGGAGGTTTATGATTTATAAATAGTGTGACATTGTAAGAAGAAACCAAGAAAGATAAAAACATAAATATAAAAGATAAACGTGAAAGAAAAAGGTTTTATCATTGATCAATTCATTAGAAGATTAATGCATAGTTACTTAGCCTGAAAAGAGTTGTTGCACTCAAGTGCACTCTCTACTACTACAAAAAAAGTCCTTTAACGATGATTAATAGAGGCATTCAACGACGGTTATAACCCGTCTTTATATTTAACGTCGTTAAAAGTTGAGATATTTAACGACGGTTAAAAAATAACCGTCATAGAATAATTAAGTTTTCTAAGATGGTTGTTACCAAACAATCGTCTTACAAAGTATCCTTTCTAAGACGGTTGTTATCTAGGACTGTCTTAGAAAGTCTTAGGAAGAAGACTTTTACATTAAGCATTCTGTACATATTCTATTGGAAATTTTTTTATGATTGGTATATAGACCAATGTTAGAAAATCGAAGAAGTATTTGATTGGTTAATGTTATCTTTGTTATAAAAAAAAGTTTCTAAGTGCAAGGACTTAAGTGAATTTTGACGTATACCATTTTGATGGCAAGAAGTTTAACAAGGCTAAAATACTTAGCACGAGTCCAGGATGTCGAAATGATCGTGATTATTGAAATAATAAATTTCAATGAGGCTAACATTTTGATGAGCAAATTAAGCATGTGGAAGAAAAAAGCTCTCAAAATGAAGAATTTAAATTCGAATTCAAAATAGCAGTTACAATGATGAGCAAATTAAGCATGTGGAAGAAAATAGCTCTCAATGAAGAATTTAAATTCGAATTCAAAATAGCAGTTACAATGGTTGACAAAAGGGATTATATGAAGATATTGGATGCCAATAGATATAAACAATTAGAAATTCGTTATATATTTGTCAAAATCATACAATTTGACCTTTTAGTAGTAGTAGTCTATAAATAAAGACCTCCGACAACCATTTTTGTTGGATTGTCAAACACACATACGCATATAACAAGTACTAGCATGTAAACTATATTATATGACAAAACCTTAGACTTTTAGAGGATGGGCTTTGGGTTTGATAGGTCAACTACTGGAGCTACTCCTTTTAAATTAGTATATGGACATGAGGTTGTGTTCCCGATTGAAATTAATTTGAATTTGATTCAATTGCAAAGACAAAACGAATTCCCTATCCAAGTATTATTTAAATATGATATATAATAAATTGAATTTATTGACAAAGAAAGGTTAATTGCCTTAGAGAATATTATTTGTCAAAAAGAAAAAATTTTCGAGTTAGAGATTTGGTTTGGAAAGTAATATTATCCATGGATAAAAAATCTAGGTCTATGGTAAGTGGCCACCAAATTGGGATGGACCTTATATATAGAAAAGGTTGTTTTAGGAAATGCTTACACAATTTGTGAAGTGAATATTGATAGTTATATTGGTTTGATAAATGAAAAACATCTAAAGAATTATAAACCAATAATAACTGAAGTGAAAATTCCCATAACTTAGAAAGTAAAGAGTGCAAATGATCAGAGAGATAGTTACATGAACAAATTGTCCTAAACAAATTGAAAATAAAGGTAAACTTTTCTAAGACTCTATCACTTACAAGGATTTAGCATATTTAACGTAGTGGTTCTTCTTCTTGTCATTGAAGGCCTTAATCCATGTAGATAGTGCATTCATGAACTCTTTCTTAGCATACTTAAGTTGCCTTTGTTTCTCGAGTAGAACTTTCAATTCTTCCATAATACTGCAAGCAAAAAGGTAGAGGAAATCCTTGTTCTTTTCATTAGATCCTTGGTTGCTCGAAGTTCTAAAAGCTTTTCACGAACTTTTTGAAGTTCATCCTGGATTGGTTTGAGCTTTACCAAAAGATCTTCTTCTTTCTAGACTATATCTTGTTAAGATTTCTTAGTACTCTCTATTTGTCCTTGTATCATAGCATGATATTTTCCTTAGCTTTCTAGAATCCTTCTTGAGTTTGAACAAGTTTGTTTCAATCTTGTTCCGTCGAAGACTCAATTTCAGCAATGTCAAAAGCGTATTGGTCACAAAGTTTATGAGCCTCGAAGGCATTATTGAAAACATTGAGGAATGATTCCATTTCTTTACAAAGCTCATCAACCACTAGGTCACTGAATTTGAAGACTTCATCCATTGCTTGTCAAAGCCCTTTTTTGTAGTTTTGATTAGAGAGGGCACCTTCAAGATTGTTGTCGAAGGCCTATCTTCTAAAATGAGTCACAACTTCATCAAAGTGTGTAAAAGGTCTATTGTAACTCGATTTGAAGGCATTGAATCCTAGAACCAAACATCAATAAAAACAAAGGGATCAACATCAGTTGGGTCAAAATCTTCATGAGGAGTTTTGATGTTCACCCTTGGGGGTATCACTGATTGTTGTAGAGCAACAAAAGTAGCAAGCACTAGCCCCAATGAGTGGTTTTCTTTATTTGATGTTGATGTTTTTAGATGTCTAATGAAAATAGGGGGATGTTAGAAATAATGATTAAACAATTTGGAGAATTCTTTTCTATAGATGAGAGATTTTCATACCTTTCTTAGATTTAAGTTCCAAAGGTTTAGGTTTATCAGAAGTATGCAGAGTTTCCTCAACTGGAAGCTCAAGAATTATCACTGTTAGAGCATCCACACTTAGTAGTTCTTCTTCTCCATACTAGGCAACTTCAGGTTGTATTTCTTTTTCGATGTCATTTGAAAGGTGGGTCTCAACCAACCCTCTAGATTTAGAACATGTGGAATAAATTTTTCCTTTTTTTTTTGAAAAATAGTATGTTTAAATTTCGAAAGAAATAAAGACATAGATTTATAGTATTTTGAAGTTTCTGTTAGGTATATTTAGAATAAGTAAATAAGGGGAATTTTTAGGGGGAAATACCTTTTTCTTTGGCTTCATTGAAGGAGTCAATTTAAATGAAGAACTAACTGACATCTCTTCATCATAATCACCTGCTTCCTTCAAGAATTTATCCTTTGGTTACTAAGGGTTGAAAAGCATGTGTATATATAAAAAGTGTCAAAAAGATTGAGATTGAAAAGTTCTTTTGAGAAAAAATAACCTTTGTCTGATCTCTAGTCTTTGGAGGTTTTGATGGGAATTTGACTTTATCATCATTCTTGCCATTATTAGTTTTCTTCAATCCCTGCCATAAATTAGTCAGTTCGATGAGAAAAACCTTATCAAAATGGGACATGATTTAAAGGTGGAAGAATTTGAAGTACCTTATTTCCGATGTTAACAAAAGATGTTGCTTTCTTTTTTCGAAAGGTCTTCTTGTAAGTACCTTGCTTGTCATCTTCCCAATCTTCCGCATCTTCTTAATGTGGTATTTTGATAAGAATGTCTGAAATAAAATTGAGAACATTTAAAATATTTGGTTAGGATTACTTTAAGAATTTCATTATGTTGAAAAGAAATTTACCATTTAGTTCTTTTGTTTCAATATCTACTCATTCCTTGAGAATTATTTTTCTTGGGTATTTTTATAGTCACCATGATAAATTTTGGCAAAGGTTGCTCTTTGAGCGATGTGTGTGTGTTATTGAGTCTATAGATAATTGAGAATGATAGGAGTTCTCGAACCTAAGGAGGATTTCAAAGACTTTAACTTAAGCCAAAGCAAGCTTTTCGAGTTAATTACTCTACTATTGTCTTTGTTTCTTTCTATTTTATCTCTAAGAGCAAAAATTGCTACTCAAAAAGTGGCTATAGGCTGGTTTGGATGATAACTTATATGATAGAAGTTTTCGAAGTGAATAATTTCGATGACTAGTTCATGCTTACATTTGCTCTTTTTGCTAGTATCCTACATAGAATCACGAGATTTGATTAATTTCTCTAAGTAAGATATGGTGGAAATAGGTCTTTGAGAATAATAATCCTTCCATCATAAATGAAAATATTTTGTGCTTAAAAATAATTCTCGAAGGGAGATGGTTGGAATTGCAACTTCATTTTAGGAGTTCCTTTCTTGATGACTTTAGGGATGAACTTTCATCACCTTGAATTTGATATGGGTGTGGCTTCTTTTGATACATGGGCATTAGAGGTAATTGGCAAAGAGCAAATTGTCTTGCAAAAGTTTGAAGTTGATAAGGATAAAATTGAATGTCCTTTGAAGTAATCCTAGCAAAAAGGATATCCCAAGTAAGAAAAACACTCCAAATTTCAATCAACTCTAATTGTTGACCAAGAGTTTCACAAGGGATCTTCGTTTCCGCTATGTTGGTATAGTTAAATTGAAGTTCACAAAAGGGGCTAAATTGTTGTAACATTCATAGGTGCAAAATTCTTTACTAGGGGTAAGGTATGTCAATTGTTCTCCTTCAGTTTTGAGTTTGATATCATTTGGGATGTCTCTTTTGAGAATTATATGATTGGCTAAAAGAGCATCCAACCAACTATGTGCTTCATCTTCCTAGGGGCATCCATGATTTCAATAGCTTCGTCCATCACTTTAAAAACTGAAGCTAAGAGAAATTTGCTAAGACAAATATATTCTCCAGAATGAAGAGCTTGAGCTATAACAATAGATCAAAATTCAAAGAGCTCAAGGGCAAAGTAGATGTGAGGAGATCCAATAATCAAAAAGGCAATATGCTCTTGATCAGATACCTCTTCAGTTTTTTTTTGTTCTTTTCAATGAAACCTCCATAAGACTTAGTGCTGAAATCGATATTTACCTCGCCTCTTTCGATTTAATCAACAAATAAACCCAAAGCGTAAGTTTTTCTTAAAGTTTTTAAACTAGTGATATCAGCAATATTCATTGACGTTGGCGAAACTAGACCACAAGGGAGTTTGAGAGCATGCAAACTTTGGTTCTAGAATAGAAAAGAATCCATAATCAAGGGCATATCCAAACTCACAAATTGTATTTGCTTAATTGAATTAAGTCATATATGCCGATGTTATTCCAATGTTTTGTTTCTTAGTTTCTAGACGCTTTAACCAACTAAAATAAGTTTTCCTATCTTTTGGAGGAGGATCCCTAAAAATGTCACTCTTTTCTTTTAGAAAATCAATTTAATCATCAAATAAACCCAAATCGTAAGTTTTTCCTAGAGGTTTTAAACTAGTGATATCCATTAATGTTGGCGAAACTGGATTGCAAAGGAGTTCAAGAGCATGCAAACTTTGGTTCCAGAATAGAAAAGAAGCCAAAATCAAGGGCATATCCAAACTAACTAATTGTATTTACTTAATTGAATTAATTCATATATGCCAATGTCATTCCAGTGTTGTGCTTCCTTAGTTTTCAGACACTTTAACCAACTGAAATGAGTTTTCCTATCTTCTAGAGAAGAATCCCTAAAAATGCCACTCTTTTCTTTTAGAAAATCACTCCTGATGGTGTCTTTATGGATTAAGGGATATTTTTCATCTTAAGTCGGAAACCAAATCTTAATGGCTTCTAAATCCATTTGAGGGTGGTAAAGACTTGCAAAACAAATATTTTTGTTGTCAAGAAAAGTTAGGATCAATACATGGGTTTCCCACACTTTTCTACATTCCCTTGGGGAGGGGGGGGGGGGGACCCCCTTATGAAACAAGGGATGATGAATTTATCGAGTCTTTCATCTTAGTGGGAAGTTTCCTAAGGACCACCGTGGAACACTCCTTATTAAGGCCCACAATACCAAAATTTGTCAATTATCCTTTGTTTTATAAAATTTCTTTTAAATGATTGGCATAAGATGACATTTGTGAGATGACCTCTACAAAAGGGAGGTTGATGTGCAATTTCTTTATAACTTCTAGAAATTTTCTAAATTGCACATTTCGTTGTTCATTCTTGACTCTTTGAGAAAAGGGTATACTTACCTAAGGAGATGTCAATATTTCCTTCTTTGTCGTGAACCTGGTTTTCCCCAGTAGGAATCTCAATCTTCTTAGGTGCTTGGTCATCTTCAGTGAGGACATCATTTGTAGCTTTTAGAGAGGAACCCTTATTCTTATTAGAATCCTCTTCAACCCTCTTGCTTCCAGTCATTACCGCACTAACATCCTTCTTCTTGGGGTTAGGTTCAGATTGTGAAGGAATGGTGCTCGTTTGTCTTTGTGACATAAAAGAATATATAGTGGTCATTTTGGACTCTATCTATTTCATTCGCTTATCATTCTAAGCCATATACTAAAGCATGGTTGGTTTCTTGGAAGGTGGATCATCTCTTTTCTTGTCTTGGCCTCTGATTTTGCATGTGTGGAGGCCTATACATCCCTTGGTGTTGATTCTACTTGAAGTCTTATCCTTGATTGTAATTGCTAGGGTACTAATTATAGGAATTATTCCTTCCCCCAATAAAATTGATCTCATCCATGACTACACCTAATGCATCACCCACACAACGCATTCTCCCGGCCCATGTACAATCCCACATTTCTCAGAGGTTTGGAAATGAGGTGTATTGATGGGCATTTGAGCTTGGGCTCTCATGAGTGACCCAATCTTCAATGTTAAAGTTTGAATTTGTGTTCCCAACTCAGTTTGGGATTCATCTTTCTCTATTTGGTGGACGCCCTTCTTTATGTTTCTCCTATCCCTATAATTTTTATAAGAGTTAGAGCACATATTTTCAATGATTTTGATGGCATTAACAGTGATTTTTAAAATAAGATTATCCCCACAAGAAACATCCAAGCTTGTCCTCTTGTGTGAGGAAACTCCAACATAGCAAATGTGAATCAGTCTCTATTGGGTAATGCCATGGTGTGGACAACCTCTGATCATCTCTTGTGACCTTTCCCGGTCTTTAGGTAGACTTTTTTGCTTCCTTTGCACAATGTTTCCCTGATATACTTATTTGTATTCATGGGAGAGAAATACTTCCATAAGAAAGCATTTGCACATTGGTTCCATAAAGAGATGTTGTTTTCTGGTAAAGAGCTAAGCCAATCCCATACCTCCCATTAAGAGAGAAAATGAAGGCGTAGAGGTTGACATATTCTGCCAATACACAATTTTGTCTCACTGTGTTAGAAATTTTGAGGAACTTCTTCAAGTTCTGGATAGGAGCTTCATGGGTACCACTAAATGTGTTGTTCTCCAGCATCTGTGAGAACCCATGCTTGAAGTCAAAATTGACTTCTTCAGACAAATCAAGGAGTATGATGGTATTGGATTTCCCCAAAGTAAAAGTGAGGTAATCCATTAGAGTTTGGGCAGATTCCTTTGCCATTTTTCTTTCTCTCTCCCTTTGAATCCCCACACGAAGCTTTCTAATAAGTTTATCAATATCAAACATAGTTTTAAAAACGGCCCAATGACAGACCCGATCCTGGCACTGGGTTACTAGGTTAGTGGTCGAACCAATTGGTCACTAATTGACTCGCATGACCCGGTCTGTAATTAAAAATATAAAAATTTTATACCTATCTTAAAAATATTTAAAAATAACATCACAAATTAATATAATTCCATAACATAGATAACTAGATACCAAAATGTTAAAAAAACATCATTGTCCAAGTTCAAACAAACTAGTAACAAAGATCACAAACATAAATAAATAGCTAAATAAGTTCAAGGTCAACAAATATTCCTAAATAAGTTCAACTTTTTTATGTCCAAGGGACATAAACTAAGTCATTGTCATTTTTAGGAACTCCTTCTTCATTATAGAACTCAGAAGAATCTCCCATTGTAACTTCATAATCAACATTGCTCTCATTTAAATTCATGTTTTCCATGTGAGTGTCTTGTGCTTCAGCAACATCATCATCATCCAAAATTAAAGGACCTATGACAAAAAAATTAGATAGAAAGTAGTAATTAACATTTAGAGATAACAAATATGAAACGAATTTGAAATAAAAATATGATTAAAATATACCAATATCATTTGAAAGTGGTTGGATGGTCATATTTGCAAGGTTTTTGCGTAATGCACCCACCTCCTCATTGGTTAAGAATGTTGGTGAATCCTCCATTACCCAATCAACATGGTAATCAATTGTTTCCAAATTAATAGGATCATAGCTTTGTTGTCTTTTTTTTCTTAAGCACGTGTACAAATATGTAACCATATGTAATATAGAAAGATAAACAATGAAAATGAATAAAAATATAATAATACCTATTTTGCAACCTCAAGTTATAACGAACATAGACTAAATCATTAAGTTTTTGATGCTCTAACCTTTTTTTTTTTTGAATGAATGTGCTCAAATACACTACAACTCCGCTCACAACCTAAAATACTACAAGTTTGGCTTAAATACGAATAGCCAACTTTTTCAAATGTGGTACCCTACATCCATAAGATGTCCACCATTGATCTCAAATATTGCATGTCATAAAATGAATTAATAACAAATAAAGTCACAAGTAAATATTAAGAAGGATTACAATTTAGAAGTTATGAAAGTTACCTAACATAATTGTATTTCATTCATCCAAAGTAGCCTGTCTTCCAAAATGCAACTTAGTATTGTTGTAAATTCTCTTCTCACTAGTTAGCTTAGTTCAAAACTCACTATCTCCGTGAGCATATCTTTCAATGACATCCAACAAACCAGTTGTTGTAGTCATATGTTGTTCAAATTCTTCCTCATTAAATTGGCAAGTAGGATTTAACCAATAACCTGCAGCATGAAGATTTTTGTGAAGCTATGAATCCTAATGATGATATAAGATTTTCAAGTAAGGCTCCATTTTCATTTTATTTCTTCGAAACATCTTCACCATCTCTTTTCTAGCTTTATACATGGCTGGATAAAGAAAATCCATAGCAGGTTTATCTTCATTATCAACCATACATAACACACGTACAAGTGGCTCAGTCAGTTTCTCTACATCAACACATTTACTCCAAAACCCAGAGTCTAAGACTTGTTCCACAAATTGTTTTGCCTTGGCTTCTTTCACATAAGTTGAGTTTGTCCATTCTGTAGATGTTACCATGACTCTTAATGCATCTTTTTTAGCCAAAATACTCTACAAAGCAATGAAATTAGTGGAAAAGCAAGTATGAGCAGGACAGAGTATTTCCCTTCCACCTATATGCTTTCTCATAAAAAAACATAGCAATGATTATAAAAATATTTAGTAATTCTTGAGGCATATGGCTTGACCTCACTAACTTCCTCCAATTTTCCCATGTCTTCCAACATCAAATTGATGCAATGTGTAACACAAGGAGAGCAAAACAGTTTAGGAAACTCCTTTTCCAATAACCTACCAACAACAACATAATTGACAACATTTGAGTTACTATGTGGACTACATTTTCAGGACTAACATGTAACACGACATACTTGAAAAGCTTAAAAAATAAATCAGTAGATTTAGAAGCATGAAAGGCATCAATAGATTCTAGAAAATCAGTTCCTTTAGGACAATAAACCAAGAAATTGATAAAAGTTCTCTTTTTCCTATCAGTCCACCCATCTTCCATAAGAGTACAACCAATTTTTTATCAAATAGAACGATAATCGTCCACAAGTTTATGCACATCATCAACCCAACTATTTAACAAATCACCACAAAGACAATGCATACTTGGAGCCTTGTATCCTGGACTCATGCTACATAGAGCATCAATCATAGGCTAAAAATATGTTAAATCAATTGCATGAAATGGAATAAATGCATCAATGAACCATTTAGCAATAGCAAGTTCACACCTTCGTATAACTTGTGTCGCAACCTACCCTTCAGCGGGAGGGCGATGCGAGGCTCATGGGTACGTCTTCCATGGGAGGAAAAATGCGCGGAGTCGCCACCAACGTTTATTCGAGGAAAACGTCGGAAAAACCGGAAAGATGTGGTCTACGAACTTTAAGCGTGAAAGGTTCGGGAGTTATTTTTTTGCACGGGGAAGGTATTAGCACCCCACGCGTCCGTCACAAGGGACGACAACCATCAATCAAGTTTGCAAATGGTAGAAGCAAGCTTCATTGCTTCATGATGATGAATCAAGATTGATTCAAGGTGTTTTGATGATAACAAAGATGATGAAAAAAAGCCCATGAGAATGATTTCAAGATTGAGTCAAGAACAATTCAAGAATCAAGAGAAACATTTAAGAGAAGTTTCAAGTTTCAAGTTTTCAAGAATCAAGAATAATCAAGATTCAAGATTCAAGACTCAAGATTCAAGAATCAAGAAAAGACTCAATCAAGATAAATACTAAAAAGTTTTTCAAAACATTGAGTAGCACATGAATTTTTCACAAAACCTTTTACCAAAGAGTTTTTACTCTCTGGTAATCGATTACCAGTGGCAAGTTTTGTTTTCAAAAAGCTTTCAACTGAATTTACAACGTTCCAATCAATTTCAAAATGGTGTAATCGATTACAATATATTGGTAATCGATTACCAGTGTGTTTGAACGTTGAAATTCAAATTCAAATGTGAAGAGTCACATCCTTTCACAAAAATGCCTTGTGTAATCGATTACAATGATTTGGTAATCGATTACGAATGATAAGTTTTGAACAAAAATCAAAAGATGTAACTCTTCCAATGGTTTTCAAGTTTTTCTAAAGATTGTAACTCTTCTAATGGTTTTCTTGACCAGACATGAAGAGTCTATAAAAGCAAGTCCTTAACTTGCATTTGCAAGACATTGATTACAATCTTTTACATCCTTTGAATCTCTTTGAACATCCTCTTGAATTTCTTTTTCTTCTTCCTTTGTCAAAAGCTTTCTAAAGTTTTCTGGTTTTCCAAACCTTGAAAACAAAACTTGTGTTATTCATCTTTTTCATTCCCTTCTCCCTTTGCCAAAAAGAATTCGTCAAGGACTAACCGCCTGAATTCTTTTTGTGTCTCTCTTCTCCCTTTTCCAAAAGAACAAAGGACTAACCGCCTGAATTTTTTTGTGTCTCCCTTCTCCCTTGTCAAAGAATTCAAAATGACACAGTCTGAGAATTTTTTTTATTCTTCCTTTTCCCTTATACAAAAGATTTCAAAGGACTAACCGCCTGAGATATCTTTTGTATCCCTTCACAAAGTTTCAAATAACTAACCGCCAGAGAACTTTGACTTAACACATTGGAGGGTACATCCTTTGTGGTACAAGTAGAGGGTACATCTACTTGGGTTGTTGTGACTGAGAACAAGGAGGGTACATTTCTTGTGGATCAATTCTAGTGGAGGGTACATCTACTAGGTTGTTCAAAGAGAACAAGGGAGAGTACATCCCTTGTGGATCTTTGCTTGTAAAGGATTTTACAAGGTTGAAAAGAAATCTCAAGGACCGCAGGTCGCTTGGGGACTGGATGTAGGCACGGGTTGTTGCTGAACCAGTATAAAACTCTTATGTTTGTCTTCTTCTTCCCTACACTCTTTAATTTTTGCTATGTACTTTAATTAGCGCTTTTACTTTTGATTAAGTTTCTATTTCTGTTCTTACTTTCTTAACATTATAGTAAAAGCCTAATTGAATCTAGTAACATTAAGAAAGATAGTTTTTTAATTAGTAAAGGTTCATTAATAATTAATTCAACCTCCCTTCTTAATTATTCCGAGGCCACTTGATCCAACACAAATATGACTTTCAAAATTATGTATTTTTCCCTTTTTTATGTTTTTATGTCTTTTTATTCCTTTTTGTATTTTTTATCTTTTTTGTGGTCGACAAGGGTGTTTCCCTCGCTCCTACGTATCCTCAATTGCAATGAGGAAATCAGACCTACGTAGTTCTTTGAGAACTAAACGTTGGTTAAGTTGTTTTTATCTTTTTTCGCAAGATATATTTTAACCGAACAAAAGTCGTTTAAGGCGTTGGACCAATAATGATCTTTTGATTTTTGGAAAGGAGAGAAACGTTAAGGCGTTGGACCATTAACGATCTCTTGTTTTTGAAATGGGAGAAATGTTAAGTCATTGGACCATTAACGATCTCTTGTTTTTGAAAGGAGAGAAACATTAAGGCATTGGACCATTAATGATCTCTTGGGGTGGTCGACAAAAGCGGGGCTTTTGCTCCTACGTATTCTCAATTGCGATGAGGAAATCAGACCTACGTAGTTCTTGCAAAAGCGGTAAAGTTATGTGTTGATTTTATTCTTTTGAACGGTCCATGTTAACCGAAAAAAGCAAAGATGACTGTTTAAGGCGTTGGACCTTAAAACAATTTTGAGTGACTTTTGCGGACGAAGCTTGATTTGTGAGTTGATTTTAGCCTTAGTTTCACTTTGGTTATTAGTCAATTCATTCAAGGAAACTTCCAAAGAAAAACATCCGATTGATTTTTTTAATTATTTTATTCAAATATATTTTGATTATTTTATTATTATTTTTCAAGATATTTTGATTATTTTATTATTATTTTTCCTTTTTTTGGTTTAACCGTGGTTACAACGTGAACGATCGGTTAGATTTTATTTTAACAGTGATTAAACGAGATTACAACACAAATGATTGGTTGAAATTCATTTTATCATTTATTAGGTGAGAAAACGGCTTAAATAAACGGTAAAAAGCTCGTTAAAGCAAAAGAAAAGAAAACTGAAAATAAGCGAAATTAAAGTGAAAGTACACAAAAACAATAGGGACCACTGAGGGTGCATAGAATGAATTGAAAGATTCGATTTCGGGAACTTACCGATTGAAGACTAAAGAACGACGAAGAATGAACGAAGAACAGCGAAGAACGATGAAGAATTTCCACAGAATCGCTTACGGAAGCGTTACGGAAGCACTTCGGCTCGATTTTTCTTCACGAAAATGTATAGGGAAAAAGGGAGGTGCTTACCAAGGGGTCATGAACATTTTGAAACAGCCCCCCTCCCCTATTTATAGGGAAAAAGGGAGGTGCTTGCTGCCCAGAGACTTCTTGAGGAAGATTTCTAAGCGCACCCCAATTATTAAGTTCACCTCCCTTTTCGTACTTTACGGAAAAGTTACGGAAGCCTTACGGAAGTGTTTTGGATTTGATTTTCATCTTTTTTTCTCTTCCCTTTCACCAATGTTAAGTGAAATATGTTTACCCAAGGTTTTCAGAAATTTTACGGAAGCATTACGGAAGCCCTAGAAACCATTTTTCAACAACGTGGAGGAGCTTGCTACTCAGTTGTTTCCTCCTTAAGCAACCCAACTTTCAAAATGTTTCGGAAGGGCCTAGATTCAAATTTCTATTTACACCCCTATCTTGATAAGTTCACCCCCATTTTTGTGTTTTTGGTTGTTTTCTTTCCGAAATCTCATGAAACTTTACGGATTCCGTAACGACATCCATTTTCTTTCCAGAATGTTTGTGAAACTTTACGGATTATGCAATGATGGTCTTTTTGACTTCTGTAATGTTGCCGAACTTCACGGATTGCGCAACAATGCTTGTTTTTTCCTTCCGAAATGTTGCGAAACTTTACAAATTACGTAACGATGGGTGTTAAACATTTTGAGGTGGTTAAACAAAGGTCGCATACCGACAAACAATGGTCCCCAGACAAAATTAGGGTATGACAACTTGTTTATTTTGCATCACACTTTTCAAGGTAGGTTGAACTCCAGCAGTGGTTCTAGGCTAAAAATAATTCCCAATGTGACCACTTGTCTTCACCTTTTCAGTTGTGCTTTGTGTTTGTTCACTTTGTTGTTCCACTTATATTGGACACCACTTTCTTCACTAGGTGGATAAAAATCATGTTCTTCATCAATTCTTCTCTTCTTATTCTAGCTCTTATTCTTCTCTTCATCAATTCCACCTCCCCTAACAATTTTATCATAGTAAATACACATCATAACGATCTTGTCACCTTCCTGGATGAGCTTACAATGTGCTCAAGCTATGTCTGTCTTCCCTCTAATGTTACGCCTTGAATTTTGAGTAAATGTTTCTTGGGATGTTGGTGTTTCACTAGATGACATCTATGATACAATTAAACACTTAATAATTAACCTAAATTAGGATTGCTAATATGCTATCATATATGTATATAACTAATGAACCTATAAAATAAATTCACACCATATTTATATGACTAATGAACCTACAAAAATCTAAACAAATCAATATCAAAGTACCAAATAGGCAAATACCAACGCATTGAATGTAGTTTACTATTACCAGTCAAAGGGATCAATACAAAAGTATCAAACTAATAATGCAATATAATGAATCAATAAAAATTCAAAACAAATCAATACATAATTTAATTACCTTGCAAATAAACTACCGGAAATCGTCATGTTTTCTTGCCAATAAAAAAAATATTTTAAAATAAAATCAATGATGTAAATCACTAATCAAACCTATCAAAAATAGCTTCGTAATTCATACCTTGTTCGAGAATGGAGAGGTAGAGGATGAGGGTGACCATTGACGTTTAGTGCGGGTGAGGGTGAGGGCGAAGGCGAGGCCAACCTCGACGGCATCATGCAAGGACCTCAACGGTGGAACATGACAACACATCACAATTTTGGTGTAGGCATGTGGCATGACGACCCAACATGTGGCACGATCTCAGTGGCATAACACGACGACATAGCGATAGTGAGCGGCGGCATAGACACGTTGGAGTTGGAGTGAGAAGACTGAGAGAGAGGTAGAGGGGCTGCAATGTGAGAGCGAGAAGGAGATTCGGGAGAAGTTTTCTACTTTCTAAAATGGCTTGAAATGAAACGAAATCATTTCAAGCTGCACTGACCAAAAGAAAAAAGTGACCCGATTCGGGTCGACGAGTCATTGGTTTGACCAAAAACCCGATCAGGTTGAAAGCACACCCCATTGAGCGTACGACTTGACCTGGTGCAGCCACCGGGTTGCGATTTAACCAGTCAGACCGGCAGGGTCGGTTTGTGTTTTAAAACTATGATATTAGGTTGTAATGCAATGATGGCTTTTGGTACCTGGTTTGCATACACTAAAAAGAGGAGAAGATCAAATGCAACAGGAAACAAAAAGATAAAAATAAAATAAAACAAAATTTCATAAAAATAAATAAATAATAAAAGAATTTCTATAACAAAATTGTTTGGATTAACAAAATTAAGCTACTCGAGAACATCGATACTAGTCCCCAACAACAGGCTAGAAACTTGATGTGTAAAATATGTATGCACTAGGGCAAGTGTAACAATGGACCTAAATCTAGATATCATACCCAAAGTACTAGTTATGTTCCTCGATAGCTAATTTTTGTGATTGTTGTTTTTAAAAGAAAGCAAGTAAAACAAGATAAAAGAGAAATTTGAGTGATATTAAAAATGATCGAGAATTATGATTCACTAGTACTAATTTTCTCCGTATTCCTATGAAATGTCTATGTTGAGTTAATTACTAATTCCCAAAGTCACCTAAAGCCTTTGATCTAGGTCAATAGATGTTTTTGCCTTAAATCAATATTCCAATGATCATGAATATAGTAATTTAAGGCAAAGGATAAAATAAAGTCTAGGAATGACTAATTCAAAGATAAACTAACCTATTAGAGATTATCCAAACAGTTTAATCATACAGTTTGTTATAAAACATTCAGTACCTAAATCTATCAAATACACCTGGATGGTCACCACTGTATATTCGATTAAGTTAATATTGATCAAGCCTTAATTGACAATAAAGATAAGGTAGAGAATTAATTAACATAAAACATTAAGGAATTTCATTAAGAACAAGGGAAAGAGTACAATTGTATAGTTACGTCATAACCAATAGGAAAGCCTAGAAGAAATTAACATAGACATACCAGTAGGAAAGGAGAGATGATCAGAATCAATCCTCACGATGTTGTCCATGCCTCAAAAATGCTCAAAACACTTTCAGAAGCTCTCAAAAACATAAAATAGGTAATGAATTTCAAATAATAAAAGTACAGAATCCAACATCTTATTTATACACTCCTAAAGATAATTATTTTAATTCGGTGCACTATAGATATATATTTTAATTTGATCCCTAAAGATGATTATTTTAATTAAGTACACTCTAAATAAATATTCTAATTAGATCCATAAAGATAATTAATTACTTTAATTAGGCACACTACAAATAGATATTATAATTAAATCCCTAAAGATAATTACTCTAATTAGATTCCTAAAGATAGTTTCTTTAATTAAGTTCACTACAGCCGTGGTGATATCCTAATGAGAGCCTTCATCACTAATGAGTATTTTAAGCACTCCAAAACTTGAGAAGATGCTCTTTTATATGTTACTAAAAGTTGTCTTTGTTTAAATAACATGAAGAATTTCAAAGAATATATTCTCAAGCTAGGTTTGAGGCTGCATCGTTTGTTGGTGAATCAAAGACTAGCCCTCTTAATCCTGCTTTGGAGGAGAGTATTAGGTCTAGGTATTGGGTCAAAGCTTTTGGTGAAAGAACAAGGGATAACTCTACGAGGTTGGAGACCTTGCTCACGATTATCAGGGTGGAGATAGTAGCCTCATGCAAGAAAAAAGGAAAGCATCAAGTAGTTGTTCACATGATTCGGAAGAGATTATCCAACTCATACAATTATTTTCACAAAGTGAGGATGAGATTCGTCTAGTGAGACACTATAATGAGCAAATGAGTCGTCAATTTCAACAACAATTTCAGCGGTTTCAATCAATTGTCATGCAATTCCTACCACCCAACACACATTCTTTGAACAAAATCAGCAGCAAAACAACCACCAAGAGGAAAACCAACAACAAATTGATTAGCATGAGCAATAGGAACACCAACAACAACTAGACTCTCCTGATTATGACAATTAGTAGATTGTAGTAAAAGACTTATTACTTGTCCTTTTTATGAATGTTGTTTTCAAACTATGATATGTTTTAATTTATGAATGGTTTGACTTGTTATATAAGATTAATCTATATGACAACTTTTGCCTAAATTATTATAAAAATTATGATCTTTTAAATTTATTATTGTCTTTATATGTTGTCATTGCAGAATATTAATTTGTAGTAATATATAATGTTATAAATATATAAAAATATCAGAGCCCAAATTATAGACAAAATATCCATCGGTAATATACAAAATAATGATGTTATTCGTTAACCATTGTCGGCATAATATCCTTAAGAAAATTTACATTCCATTATCGATGGATATTCCATCGAAAATTGTTGTCCACAATTCCCATTACCAATAGATTATCCATCAGAAAATATACTTACCATTACCCACAAAATATCTATCGAAAATGTTGTTCCCCATAGTTCTCATTACCAACGGATTATCTGTCATAAAATATATTTATCATTATCGATGGAATATTCGTTGGAAAAAGTTGTTCCCTATAGTCCCTATTACCAACAAATTATCGGTCAAAAAGGAAAGTAAATTTACCAATGGAATTTTGATAGATGTTTTTTCCAATATCAACTTTTTTTATGGATTTTTTTATGCCGAAAATGAACATTTACCAACGGATTTTATTAGTTGGAAATCAACATTTTTCTTAGTGTTTTGAGAAATTTTGTCATTGTTTTAACATTATTTTTCTGGACAGTTTCATCCCATTTTGACACAAAATCTACGACCACAAAAATATAGTCCTTAAAATGTGATGAAGGAAAAAGTCCCATGAAATGAATTCCCCAACAACTAAAGACTTCTACCTCTAAAACCTTTTGTACCAACATCTCATGTTTTTTTAAATGTTATTGGATCTTTGGCTTTTATGAGATCCATTGGCTTTTTCTTAGCTCCAGAATAGTGCTTGCTAGTGGTTTTATAGTGATTTCTTGTAGTGTTTTAGATTAGAAGATTGCTGGAAATTTATTATGTTTTAGTTTTTGACTTAAAAATGTAATATGTCAATGTTTTTTTAATTTTAATTGATATTAATTTATTTTAGCATTTAAAAATATCTTGCCTACATTATTATGACATTTAGCAAATAATTGTGACAATTAGAGATCACTATTTGTCTCTAAGAAAACCAGTATTTCTAATAAAGTGACAATATTAGTTGTGATAAAAAAGTTTGACACTAATAATTATTATAATTGAAATATCTTAATAGTGACTATTAATTTGTCACTATTGCTTTATATACATGTTATCATCACTATTAATGACAATATTTTTTGTGACAACAAAATTTATTTTTAGTCACATTTAAAAATATTGTTACTAAAATATTTAGTGGTATTCAAAATATTTATAGTGACAATTTTATAGGTTTTAGTGATGAATATTGTTACTAAAAAAATAATTTTTCTTGTAGTGGCACTATTTCTTACATCAGTTGTTTAATTAACATCCAATATTAAAACCCGTGAAATATCATCATTTTTGCATATAATGACTATGGTGTGTTGCATATAGTAACTAACCTAGTATTCTAGGAAAGTACCAAGTACTTGAACATATATAGATTGTCATGTTGTGCGTGACAAGTTTCGGAATAGACTCATGAAACCATCACCTTTAGCAAACACTCATTAAGACAACAAATATTTTCACTAAGGCCCTTTTCGTAAGTCACTTCCAAAATCATTTTCTCAAGCTAGGACTGATTCATATATTCAGCCTTAATTAGCTTTTGGGGATGCATGAATGGAATTAATTGTAGATTAGTGGTTAACTAATTTAACTCTAGCTTGCTATGTCAGCAATTAAGTTAGTTGCATACAATCTGAGTTAGCTTGTAGATAAAGAGAACTCTCGTAAGAGCTATTGGTTCAAGTTGTGCGAATTTCACTTTTCATCTAATTCTTGGTTTTTAGTTTCTCTTCCTCTTAATTAATAGTTTCATTCCATTTCACAAAAAAATTGTACAAATTTTTGTGTGATCTTTTGAAACCATAAAAACAAAAATTGAATTGTATTTTTAGGTTTCTTGTGTTAGTCTGTGTATCATATTAGTCTTTCTTTACAGATGAAAACAAATCAACGGATAAAAAAAGTATTATTTTTTTATGTAACCAAAATAATATTAGTCTTTTTTAAATCGTAATTGTTTGTATTAGTTTTATAATTTCTAATTACTAAAATTGAATCTCGTATCTTATATTTTATTCGATAATTAATAGAAATATCGAGAAAATGTAATATATTACTGATTAATATAGGTTGACAAAGAAAATATACAAAATAATTAAATGAAATAAAAATTGTATAAAATGTAAAGGAATCACATAACAATTGTATTATACTATTAAATGTTATTTATTGGATAACATTTTATGGCGAAAGATATAATTCAATAATTAAAAAATTATAAAAAAACTAATTAATTGCTAATTTTGAGGCCTCCCATATATAGTGTTATTTTGTGAGAACATTATGTTGCAAAAAAGGGGGTGCAGCAAAACAGATAAAGCTGCAAAACAAAATGTTTCTCAGCATCATGTTCTGATCGAGCTTTTTTATGAAAGAGAATCAGCATTAGAGTTCCATTCTTAGAAGCAGTGTTGACTTTCCAGTATTTTTTTTTTTTTTGGTCTGATGACTTTTCAGTATTATGAACAATAAAGTGTTAAAGAAAGTACCTAGCAATGTGGCATCAGAAGTTTCTTGCAAACTGAGTGACATTACATAATTTAATTGATTATTACATAAAGTAGTTGTAATCCGTGGGTAACCAAAAGCAAAATAGGATATTTACAAATAAAATAAAAAATAAGACAATAATTGAGGCTTATAATAAATGGGTGGTAAATGATGCCAGCTCCCTAGTACATCGCAAATAGTAAAGCCCTTGCATGTGGTCGCTTAATGTAAATTATTAGATTAATTGTGCACTGTTGCACTTTGTCACATTATGAGTACACTTCGAATATTTTAATTCTCTTATTAGCTTTCAACAACAAGGACTCTTTTGTTTTTTTTTTCTTTTTCCCTTTAAAACAGGAATAAAGGATTTATTTACTCTTATCTGTAGAATTTAGAAGAATTTTAGCCATGAAAAGAGAGATAACAATCAATGGTAGTATTGTTTTCCCGAAAAGCTAGCTTAAGTCAAGAAACCCAATCGAATTTGAGAATAATTGATTAAGAATTTAGGACACACAGAATTACCAGTATTGATCTTTGAAGCATGCGTGTCTCATATGTGTAGAAAGCTACTAAAGGTACTACAAGTCTACAATTTGTTCATCAACTTATATTTATCTATTTTTTTTCCTTTTCCATTGTCATGATTCTATAGGGAAAAAAATTATATGAATAAACTGTTTTTTTATATCCAATTAGTACATTTTCATTAGTGTATGATTTCTTTTAAGTGTAATAATTAATTAGTATGACTTTACTCTTTACTCTCTAGTTGATCCCATAACAAAATTATTCTTTTTTTTTTCTTTTCTTTTAATTTTAACATGTCATCTGAAACATTGATATAAAAGTTGTCCGTGGCAAACATAATATCCACAATAAAACATAATATATATCCACAAGTAACAAAATGAAGTGATGAGTTATAAAAAAATAAAATAATAATAAAGTGATGGATGCTGTGATAGTTTGGTAACGTGTAACAAGTAACAACCATTTAAAGTGCGAACTAGCTAGTAACTAGTAGTAAGATAAGTCTAAAAATGAATAAGATTTAGATACTATAAATTTTTTATGCTTGCATTTTGAAAAACAATAATCAACATGATATTTTATAAAATTATCATTTAACCTAATTTAGTCTTTGAAGAGAAAATAAAAATCAACAAATAGTCTTTTAAAATTACAAGTGTAGAACATTTTAATTTTTCATCCAATTTAGTTAATATTTTCAAGAATCAATTTGAGTTATGTACTAATAATTTTTTAGGGACTAAATTATTACATATTTACTTTTTGAGAGACTAATTATGTGTAAAAAATGAAAGAAATTAAAAATGATTGAAGGTTACAAACTCATACTATCTAGTGTTGATACCAATTTTAGTATCAGTACGACCTATATTTTATGAATACACATATATATATCCAAAGTCAAATTCATTATCTTAACTCAAATTTATTGTTTAATATATTAAATAATAAGTGCCTGTGATGATATGAATTTGGGTGAGTTTCCACATCCATTCCTATAATATTTTGGTAATAAATACTCTCACACTCAAACTAATTTCTTAATGGATAATTCCTTTTCATCATAGATAGTTTCTTCACAAGGATTCGAATCTAATTTGGCTAATTGTCATCCCTAAACAAGCTGAGTATTCATCTGTTATAGATTTTATCAAAGTTATAGGTAAAGAAAATTGTACGAGATAATTAATTAATTTTGTATAACTATATGTCAAAATGCCGTCCAAAATATATATATATATATATATATATATATATATATATATATATATATATATATATATATATATATATATATATATATATATATATATATATATATATAACTATGTCAAAAACATGCTTATATAAAAACTGTGAAAAACATATTTGTGATAAGGGTGGTGCTTAATTATAAAACGTACGTTACTTTTTGTGTGTGTATTATATCTAAATATTGTAATAAAAAAAATGTTGAATCTTAATCATAAATATCTTTATTAATTATTCAATTTTCAAAACATTGATCAACCTAACGAATTGAAATAGGCTGAATGAAACATTTTCAATAATCGATTAGCATGTAATTATTATTATTATTATTATTATTATTATTATTATTTTCTCGCAGGTAGTCAACTAGCTAGGCTACGTATCATTTTGGTTATGATGGGATCAAAAGCATATCTGCCGTTTGTTAAATTTATAAAAAGTAATTTAATAAAAAAAAGTGATTTTTTTGCAGTAAAAAATAATATTTTAAGAAGCAAATAAAAGTCATTTATTAAAAAAAACTATTTTTTATTTAAAAAAACTATTTTTTATTTAAAAAATAGTTAGTGTATGTGTACTGTACACGAACGTCTCAAGATTAGAGAAAAAGTTTTCAAACTTTGAGTAATCGGAAGATACAATATAAAGGTTCAACCATGAATCTTTCAACCCAGTGACCTCGTATGATGAGTCTAAGGTGAAGCCAGTAAAGATCATCGAGGGGGAAAGCTTGGCCCCAACTGGAAAGGTCCCTTTAGGGTCACAACCAACCTCGACAACAGAGCGTACCGGCTACAAGAGTTGGATGACAAAGCAATCCCATGAACGAACCCACCTGAAGTTCTACTTCAGCTGACCTACACTCTAAACCCAATGTTGTACACTTTTCCCTACTTAAGTCTTTTGTCCCAAAAATACAAAATTCAGGATTTTGGCTGGAAGGGTTTTTAACGAGGCACATTTGGGGTAACGAAGGGAATTTGTACTTAATTACATACATTGAATAAAAATTCTACATCTCTTCCTTTTCACATTTCTCTTATCACGACAAGAGTATCCATAGTCGTACCTTCGAGGCTCTTAAAACCTAAGGTTCGCCCTTCTTCTAGCATTATGACTCCAGTGTGTGCCACCCACGATGAATGTCACACATGCAAAATCATATCACCTTGGTGACTCCAGTACATGCCACCCATGACGAGTGACATGTGCGCACAAGCACCCTAACAAGCCTCCAATGTGTGCCACCCACGACAAATGACATACATGCAGGAGCATATTACTGTCACGACTCCAGTGTGTGTCACCCATGGTGACTCATGGTGAGTGACACACATGCAAGAGTGTATCACCTTGGTGACTCCAATACATGCCACCCATGACAAGTGACATGTGCGCACAAGCACCTCACTGACCCTCCAGTGTGTGCCACCCACGGTGAGTGGCATTCATGCAAAAACACAACCTTATGTCTCTAGTATATGTCACCCACAGTGAGTGACATATATGCAAGAGCATACTACTAAGCCTCTAGTTCATCCTCCTCCATAACAACCTCCTCCTCATCATGCAGGACACCATCCTTCACATCCTTGAAAGGATCGAAGAGACCCAAGTTAAGGTCCTTCGCAAAAAAACCGACATACCTAACAACCTTCTGAAATCCTTTTTCATGCTGCTCCACGATCTCATTCTTGTACATAATCGGTCATTTCTTAAACTACATGCTGGTCTCCCTCTCCTTGGTATCCTGCAACTCGGACTCCTCCAGCCTGGATTCCGACTCTTTAAGCGGGGCTTCTAAATCAGTAACTACCTCAACAAGCCCTTCTTTCTCAGTTGCCAAGCTTTCCACGTTACCACCTAGAACCATCTTCTCAACTTGCAAGTCTTTGCAACTTCCAAACAACTCATCACCATCTAACTAGGTGCGTAACAACATGGCCAAAACACCACCAACTTTAGCAAATAGTTGGCAGCTCGACCTTACGGTCTAAGCAAAAGCAACAGTGGCATTGGCCACCTTAGAGCACTCTACTCGCCAAAGAGTTCGAGCAGTAACCCTCCACTTGGAGACCTCTACCTCCAAGGATGCCACCTTCTACATAATTTCTTGGTGCCGCAGTCCATTCTCCTCTAAAATTTCCAAACTTCTTGGAGAAACACTTTGGCAGAGTCTATAGCATTCTGCACCCCAACCGACCTAATGAGGTTCTTGTCAAAGGTTGACACAAAGCCAACCAGGGTCTTTTTCTCCAACTTATAAGTTGTACCTCACAGTGAGTTAGCATCACTAGAGGTGTACAAGTGATCAAGCGAAACGCAAGTGCGAAGCCACCGGTGTTGTAGAGGAAGAAGATAGCATCGTGGGAGCACCAGTGGCCGCCACACCAGCAATTAGCAAAGGTGTCACGATGATGGACGACAGCGCCACAGTAGAACCAGCCTGAGTGGCTAGCGCAACAGCTTCAGTAGCAGTAGGAGCAACCTCCTGAACAACAACAATATGAGAAGGTGACGGAGTAAGAGTAGTAGTAGTTATAGCAGCAACAAAAGCCTCGATGGCCGGTGGAGTTGGAGGCACATCTTGTGCAGTCGAAAGGCGATCCGCAGTGGGCATCAACCCTGCAACCTACCTCGGACAACAAACAGGAACAAGGTTAGGCACTTACCATCCAAGGTAGCAAGAGGATCGCTCGCCAAAGGAAGAGATAATATGGCCTACGCTTCCAGCGAGGCCAGCAACTGCTTGAAAATCGCTTTGTCGACCCTTTCCACAAGGGTCAACAGATCCTCATTATACGACTTCAAACATGGTGGGATCAGACTGCTAGTAGAATGGGAAGCAGGGCTCCCCGTGCCTATTAAACATCAGTGACATTCCATCAGCCACAACATCAGTAGCTAGGACCTTGAAAAAGCGGTCTTAAAACGACAAAAAATGTTTAAATCAAACTCAAGTTTTTCAAGGAGACCCATCCAATCTTACCAAACAATTTCATTTGGAAGAAAAATAAGAAGACCGACACACTAGGCTAGATGTTGAAAAAGGGACACAGAATTTCAAAGGCCCACACCATTGCCCAACTGTTTGGGTGAAGCTTGGAAGGTGCCACATTCAAGTGCTCAAGTAGAGCACATTGAAAAGCGGTCAAGGGTAAAATAACACCCAGGACCTCAAACAAACATTTGTACATAAAGAAGAAGGGCAGACGACTAAGTGTCGTCCTAAGAAACAGGAAGTCATCACTCCCGCAAGCTTGAACAACCAACTTACAAGAGTCTTTATGTTTCACTAACTTCACCTGGCGCTGAAGCGCAACGACACTCGCCGCCGAGGTCAGAGAGGACTTATACTTTAGTACATTGTCCCAACACTTAGGCTAAGTCGCACGCGGGGAGACGCTCTTACATCTCCACCGTCACTACCTTTCCTCACACCCCCTAAAGCAAATGGGGGGAGGTTCACAATAATCGGGATAGGCTCCCCGATAGTAGTGGAAGGCCGCGCCCCAACCAGTTCGATGCGAGGCCCTCACCCTCTTTGAGGAGGAGGACTCGCTATCAGAGGCACCTCGACGAGTATCTTTAGACGGGGAACCGCCTATCGAGATAACCTCTCGATCCCACAAAATCACTGCCACCAAGTCCAGTGCTAGAATTAGATAGAAAAGAGGACATTGTGGTGGACAAACGTACTTTTGGAAGTTGGAGGATGAAGAAAGGGAAACAGAAAGCCAGAAAGCACAATACCAAGCATGGAAGCACGAAGACAATGAACAGTGACCCGAAATCAAACATATACTCCATTTAAAGGGAAGATAGACTATTCAGTAACTGGTTGAAGCTAAAGAGGTACCCTAAAATTTCGCACCATAACGTTCCCCCACTCACGCATGACCGTTACTCCAGTACGTGCCCACTCCATGTGTGACACGTTTGCAAAAGTACTATGCGTGTGCCGCACTCCCCTGCTGCAACAGATAATCGTTACATGTTGTCTTCAATACACTCTCCAACAGTTAGAAAAATGACAGAGTTGTCAAATCCGACGACTTACCTTATCTGGCACGCCAAAGACACGTCCATCACGGGCAACTTGACAGAAGCAACCTGAACAACACATGATTAGGCTCAAGGGCTTGACAAGCCACTTCAACCTGCAACTCTCACATTCGTCAAGGCTACCAAACTTGACATCAGACAACACTCGTCCATATTTGGGGGTTAACAAACTTGTTACCCTCTGCTTGTTAAGATTATTACCCAAAACATTTGACAGACTCCCTCGACGCAGGACAATCTACTTTGACATCGACAACCTCTTTTGGCCGCAACTAAGAGCTTGGGGGCTTATGTATTGTCCAGGACCCACAAAATCTATGTGGCATCTCACGTGGCACTCGGAGACACGTATCCACCCTCCATGTCAGCCCTGCTACAAGAGCATATACGCCTGACCCTTAGTAGTCGGACTCCCCAACAAACAAGTTATCTCTAAACTAACTAATATTCAAATATATTTGAATATCTTATATATTGACAAGTATTAAATTATCTATAATGTCACATTATCTACAAGGTATGATTATTTTCTACCTTTTATCTATAAGTAAATATTTATCTCTAACATTATCTATAAACCCCTAGCTATTATCTATAAGCCGAAAATTATCTACAAGGCTACAACAACTCATACAAACAAGGACTAGCACCTTACAAGTTTCATCAAACCCTTCTACACGGCTTGCTTACACACTCAGCACATGGCAACAAGCTTGTGCCCCTCTTTCTCTCTCACTCGCTCATATGAGCTTCATTACAACGTATACTTGTTTTATTTTTCTAACATGTATTCTTACTTGAGTGTTGGAGTCCTATGTTTTGCAGGTCCTCCCTCCTGTTAAAAATACCTCTCCAAGTTGACGTGTAAAATTCGGGATCTCACTCTAGCACGTCCACTTTGACATGTTACGATTCCAGATTTTGATAAGAATAATATGTGTGTGCGTGTGTGTGCCACGAGCGTAAAATTTGTATAAAGTAATGTGAACATTCTTTTTGTTCGATAATTAAAGTTTCATGTCGATAGGAAAAATAAAAATAAGTTAAAATGTATACAAGCATAAAAAGGTTAAATTTAATTAATTCGTTTGTATATTTTAGATGATATACCTCCTATATTTGATATGCATCCAGTCCAAGTACTGAAGTTCATATATTTGACGATCGATATCGAACCCTTGAACACTTTTTTTTTTATGTAGTCATATCCTGTTGTTTGAATAAATAGCTAAGAAATGTAATATATTCCTCTTAACCCATTCTATTATTACTTTGTTTATGCATAAAAAAATATCTGTTTGTAGAAGTGAAATAAGTGAGAAATTGAGAAAAGAGCGTGAAAATAGAGGGATGGTTAAAATTAATTTTAGTTGTTTGATTGAGATAAATTAATAAGAGAAATTAAAAAAAAATATCATTCTCACTTTAAAAATTATTCCCACTTTCCTAAAAAAAAAAATTCTACTAAACTAGTGAGAAATAATAGGGAAATATGAAAAGTGGTAGCAGTGCAGAAGTACTATGCGGAAAGTTTTGACTTTATAGGATTGGGCTTTTTATGGCCTTGATTACAGAACCTTTCTTTTAAAGGTAAATAGCATTATGCGATTCAACATAATTTAATTTACAATACATCTTGAGTCAAGTTAAGTGATTATTTAGATTATTGTTAATAAAAAAAGTAATATAGCAGTAAATATTTTTTTTATTTCTCTTCTATTTTTTTTCTTTTTTTCCCTCTTAAATCAATTGCTTCTATTTTCATTTTATTTTTCAACTATTGTTATTCACTCTTTTTCCTTTTTTTCTGGATTTTTTTTTCATCTTATCTTCAACCTATTTCTTTCTTTGCAATCAATAACAGCCTAACCGACGTTGTAGGCTTGAAAGCAAAACGATGTTACAAATGACAATATCCATGTACCTTTTTTACAAATTACTCCATAAATATAAACACAATTATTATTTTATTTATTAAAAATAAAATTATCAAATATTAATGCATGTGGTGGGCCTTGTTTGATTGATCTTATTTCCCAAAGCCCAAAAATAAAAAAAATGCAAACTTTGAGGCAACCTACAATCACAATACAAACAAAAACTATAAACGTGGTAATACCCCACTAAGAGTCTGTATACTTTACCCATTGTTTTGCATTTTCTAAAAAAATTTAAAATAAGGTTGTTGAAAACATGTTTGGGTTCAAATTTCGGCCCGTTTAAGATTGTATTTTCCACAAATAGCAAACTTTACCTTGTCCTTATGCAACAAAACAATTATAATTTTTGGATTTAAAAACATAAACACAATGATAATAAGCAGGCATGTTCTACTCATAGCGGTTACTCACTACATATCTACAGCAAGCTAGCATCATTGTTGCATGCCAACATTATGCTCTACATCATGATTTTAAAAACCCATGTTTGTGTGTGCGTGTGTGTATAAATATATAAAATAGAAAAAAAAAAAAAAACGTAACCACTTATGAGTTAGCCTAATTTCAAAATTAGAATCCAAAACCGTAGTGTTTGAAAGTTTACCGATTCAAATATTGTCATTTTACATACAGTATCTTTTACCTATATTCTATTTTTAACTCATTTATTTTTTCAATCACCATAATATTACTATAAAATATTTATTAACTTTATCTATATATAACTTATTTTCATTAAAGAATCTGATTCCCTGTCTAATGTTAGATTTCTTTTTTTAATCACGATAAGAACTAAATTTCACTCCAACCAATAATATATTGTTCCAACTTATACATTTTTGTTTTGCTTTGGTTCTTTCCCATTAATTTTCTGGCCAATGGTGGCCACACAAGCAGTGAGAGTTCTGAATGGACACTTGCGAATCTAATGAATTATGTTGGCATAACTGGTTTAATTGTGTATCATAATGGTTTACACTTTATAGTTTACACATTACACTCTTTAGTTTTATTTTTACTTTTTTTTTTCTTCATTTTTCATTATATCACTTATTATATTTAACACATTTCCTGTTTACTTTTTCTTTTTTTTTCATGTCTTTCTCCTCTTTCCCCTCAAATCTACCTTAAAATAGGTTAAACACTTTAAAAAACTAAGAATATATATATATATATATATATATATATATATATATATATATATATATATATATATATATATATATATTACTGATCCAAGAGCACAAAAATAAAACAATAAAAGATAAAATGTTATTCTATTTGATTTAAGAGTATACTTTTATACTGTAAAAAAAAAGAGAGTATACTTTTATGATGTGCATATAAAAAACATAAAAAGTAATTTATAAAATATGTATAGAGAGAGAAAGAAAACTACTACTATATTTGTTACGAATGGAGACACAAACATGTATCATAATTTTTAATGTAATTTCCATCATTTATTATTTTTAGAATTATATTATTTAAATATTAAAGTCTAACACCACATTGTAATATTATTTCAATTTCTCAGTTATTTATTTTTTCGTACAGACACATTTCAAAAACATTTCACAAAAACAAAAGTAAAAAAACACTAAAAATTATCCTAAAATTATTGTATAAAAAATCTTACTATTTGCTTTTATGATTATTTTTATAACTATGTACATATTTATTTCGTTTTTGGTGTACTGTATATATTTTGTCTCAATCTCTTAAAATTTTCATCTTATGTATGGGCACATTTAAAAAAATAGTACTTCACAAAAAATCAAACAAATAACAATGGTCCCAAACTTGTTCAAAAAAGTTCATATTGTTATCATAATTCTGCATGATTGAAAACAGTATAAAAAGTAACAATTTAATTAAAACAAATAAGTAACCATTAAAAATAAATATTTTTTTGTTCTCACTCATGCAAATACTACTTATAAATTATTAATTGACATTTTATTTCTTAATTTCTAAATACGAGAATCTCGCAAAGGTCACCGCCGTTCACTCAATTTTCACAGTATTATTACAACGACAACCGACAGTGTAGCTATGGCAACATTAATTAAAAATAATTACACAAAAGTAGAAATTAAAATAAATGTGATAATATATTAATTTCACCCTAAGAATTATTAATAAACAAAACCGTAATAAGTTCATAAGAACTAATAATAATTTCACAACAGTAAATAATAACAGTGAGTGACTGACTACTCAGGGATGGATTGGAGCACAGGTCGCCAAGCTCTTCTCAGCAGTCTAAGCCTGAGTGAGGCGGCGCCGCCGCGCCGGAAACCGGAACCGCTTCGTAATCGGAACCCGAAGCCGCCGCCGCCGCCACCGGGGAGCAGCCCCTCCCGCTCTTGGCGTTTCTTGATCATCGGCGGCGGTGGCGGCGAGGAGAGGAGCAAATCCTTGAGCTTTGAGCGGACTCTAATGTCTTTGTCGGCGGTTTCCGGCGGGTCGTGGAGGAACATGCGAAGGGTCTTGCGGCGGCGGCGGCGGAGGACGACGGGGCTCGCGGTGGGGCTTTGGGTGGCGGTGGTGGTAGCGCAGCGAGTGGCAAGGAGCTTGAAACTTTGAAGGGTGGAAGGCATTTGGATGAGATTGGTATATAGAGAGAGAAAGAGAGAAATTAGAGTGAGAGTGGTTTCATTTTGATTTCATGGAGGAGAAACCAAGGAACGATAAAGAAAATGATGTTGGGTGGGATATTTAAATGGTCAAGGGTAAATTATTTTTGTCTTTAGGTGTGTAGTTTATTATTTATGGAGTACAGATAAAATTTGTCGTAAAATTGATTGTCAATATAATAAGTTATTATTATTAGTCTTAAATGTAAGTAATTTGATAAAAATGTCACTAACTTTTTTTATGAAAATGTCAATATTTTTTTAACAAAAATATTAATATGTTTCCATTAGATAAAATGTCATTAAGTTATCATTATTAGACAAAAATGACAGCAATCTTACATCGTATAAAAATGTCACTAATTTTTTATTAGACTTAAATGTGTAATTTTTGGTTAGATCAAAATATTAGTATGTTTCTATTAGACTAATTTGTTAGACTCAAATTTCATTTTATTTAAGGATAAAATATAATTTTAGGATAAATTTTTCCTAAATTTTGAATTTTAATTTTTCAGGACGAATTTGTCAAGCGATTTACACATTTAAAGACGAAAATAACTATTCATTATTTTTTTATTGATAACTTAAAAGATGTGAGTCATTTAACTTAAATATGTGAAACTCATATGATACACACTAAACAAACCTGGGAAGAATGAAAGTCTTAATTGTGATTATATTTTAAACAAAATTGTAAGGTTACTTTTTAAGAAAGAAGATATACATGTACATAAAAAAATTATCTAAAAAAACAAAAAAAAAAACAGATAGTTTTAACAAATTTAGGTTTATTATCATTTAGAATGTAAACCTACTTATTTATTTTAGGTAAACTAAAATGATAGTTAAAAAATTACAAAATTTAAAGGTGAATTTAATATATAATTATTTATGAATTTTTTCATTTTAAGCTATTATACTTTCATTTGGAATATATATATATATATATATATATATATATATATATATATATATATATATATAGCTTTATTAAAAAAATAGTGGTTTTTTTTAGATATTTAGTTTTAGTATTTGCATATATATTATTTAATTTGTTTCAAAACTTACAATAATATAAAATACCCAAAGAAAAATATTTGATGATGTTAATTGAAATTTTATTAGAAAAAATTTCTTATTTAATGTTTAATATTGTATCATATTTCAGTTTTGTGTTAATTTTTTAAACATTTTATATAATCATATTAGTATATTTATTTTATTAATAAACATTTGGGATCTAATAAATTAGTCTAATAGAAACATAATAATATTTAGGTTCAACAAAAAATTACTAGCATTTACATTCAATAATAAATTACTCACATTTTGATACTATTGAAAATTACTGACATTTTGATCCAATAATGTTAATTTACTGACATTTTTGTTCAACGAAAACATACTGATATTTTGATCTAAAATAAAAATTACTGACATTTTTTATACAACAAAAAATTTATGATATTTTCGTCTAACAAAAAATTACTGACATCTAGGTCCAATAATAGTAATTTAGTAACATTTTTGTCCAATCTATTTATCATGGTCACTTTGACAATCAATTTTGTCACAGATTCATCCCTCTATGCCACTAAACTATTTTATTAACGGTAACACGCTGATAATTTTGTTGTACTTTTTACACTTTTGTAAACAAAAAATTGAATTTTAATCTTTCAAAAATGAATTTATCAATGATTTATATATTTAGGGACGAAAATAACTATTTATCGAATTCTTAAATTAAATAAGATTAGTAGTACTTTATTGTTTAAATATTAAAATAAATGAAATATTCCTTTTATTTTACGAGCTTAGTTTTTATATAATATTAGATATTAGAATCCGTTTGACCTGTTTTATCTAAGTTACTTTTTAAGTTGAGGTGAAAAGTAAGAGCTTAAAAAAAGTAGAAGTTGTTTGTCAATTTCTTAATTCTATAACTTAAAAACTACTTTTAAGCAAAAAGTTATTTGGTAAAAAAGCTAAAGATTCTAATTAACTTGTCCAATGAAATAAGAGTATTTATATAATATTGTAAAAGATCATTTTAATGTTAATAAAAAATAAAATATTTTTAGTTTAAAATTAAAAAAAAAACACTTCTATTAATAAAATATTTTTTCAATGATTATTTTCATATAATACATACAACTATTTTTTTAGACTTAAATATATTTTTGGTCCAATAATTTTTTTTCATTTAAATTCTTGTAAAATTTGATTATTTTTTTATCCTTAAAGTGTTTTAGATAATATTTTTTTAGTGTTCAAAACACTATTTAAAACACTTTAAAGACAAAAAGCATAAACACATTTTGCAAGGACAAAAATGTTTTTTTCAGGAATAAAAATAAAAAACACTAAATTGCAAGGGACCAAAAATGTATTTAATTTTTTTTATTTTTGCCTTGAAAATAAATTACTTATTGTTTGAGTTTTTATTAAAAAGTGTTTGGCCAAGCTTTTGCTTATAATCAAAAGTTAAGCTAAAAAAGCCAGACCAAACCGATGAAAAGCCTTAAAAAGATCAAATTTCAATATCATCAAATTGGAGATTTCCGTTTATAAAAAAGAGAAAAGATGGATCAAGACAAGAAGTAGAAGAATAACGTCAAAGTTAAAACGAATTGATGAGTTAAGGTAGATCTGTCACAAAGAATGAAAATCTTTGATGGGAATCAGGGTTCCAAGAAAGAACCAAAGATAATCACTCTCTTTTAGCAACAAGCTAAAATCTCAATTATTTAGGAAAATGTTCTTACAAAATGTTTAAGAAGTATATTTATTCCTTCACTAAAATGAGCACTTGGGCCAAAGCCCAAAATTAACAAACTATAGAAAAATACCTAATTAATTAAAATAAAGCTAATACTCACACATGAGTTCAATTACAAAATTATTAAAGTTCAACAAAAGTTTCTAAAAACAATTACTAATCAAAGTATTGATTATAATTTATTATCTTTAAGGCTGCTTCCTCTTCCATCTCCATAAGTGAGTTCATCTTCATATTAATGTCATCTTCTAGTTTCCTTAAGTTTGATCTAGTAACAACTCCTCCCAAGCTAAGGTCCTCATCCTTTTGTAGCTCTTCATCACAAACAGACCCTTAGTTTCATAATTCTTGGGGCAATTTACACTAATTACCCATAAAGTTTCATCTTTTTTACCCATACACTACTATCCTTTAATTGTTTGAAAAATATATTATACGAACACCTTTTATATATTGCATTAATTTTCTTGAATTGTTTGAAAAATATTATACCATATTTCATATAAAGAATATTACTTTATATAATAACCTATTCAAGAATAAGAGTTTGTGCTCACAAAATCTTTGAGATGGTTAGTCTAATTTATTCTAAATTTATATAATAACCAACATGTCCAACTAGTAGATAGTTAGGATTTTTAAAACATGTTATGAAGGATTCAATTCTTGCCCATGTAAATAGAAAAAAACTTTGTTGGAAAAAACAAAATTGCAAAAATAGTTGTGTATGGATACTATAGAATTATTGTATTGTTATCTAATCGTAAGTTGTTATGTATTAAAAATTTATTAATTCTATCATAATTAATTTAAAATTCATAGAAATGATGATTTCTAATTATTTTCCAATGTAAAATTAGGGTGTTATAATCCGGATCATCATGGTTCTAAGGATTTTTGTTAGAATTTTGATAAGAGTATCAAATCGTTCAAGTAACATAAAGATAAGTAAGTATCGTCTTCACATAAACCTATGCAATAATTGGATAATTAATAGTAAATTTAATGAACTACTAGAATTGAAAAATCCAAAGAGAATTGACAGCCACTTTAACACAAGTTTGAGCCTTTATTTCAACTAACAAAATGCTAATAAAACCACTCAACAATGGTGGCACCCTCTACTCTTCCATGAACATGGTGTAATTGACAATCCGAAGCTTCTCCACTTGTAACTTGGGCCTAAATTCAAATAGCATGGTTAACACTTGCTGAAGAGCTTCCTTGGCCTTCTTTGTTCTAGCCCTTGGCATAGGTCCTCCAAGTCCTTCTAAAGGTTCCTTGTCCTTAGTCCTTGTTGTGTCCTCATCAGCAAGTGTGTTGATGTCAAGTGAGGAGATGGTGATGGTTTCTACTTTAAAGGATTGGAGTAGGTTGTCAAGACGATCCACAGAATCATGATAGCGAAAATGATAAAGGAGGTGCCACTTATGGCGGTAGAGAGCTAAAGGAGGTTGTTGAAGCATTTATAGTTAACCTTCAAAACAAATGGGTTAGTGGCAATAGCGATTACAAGTCAGTGTGTTGTGGATATTTAAAAGGGAAGGAAAATAAGCGGTATTTATTCGTTATAATATTTATTTTTAGATTCATTTATGACATGACAAAAGAGCTTTCAAATTCATTTATGACTCAACGAAAAAGGTAAAAAATTGGATGCTAGATTTGATTTTTATTTTCCCCTTTATTAAGATGTGTGTGCGTGCCGCACACACATCCATAAAACTTTAAAAAATTAAAATTATTTTGTGTACTTGAGACAAGATATTTTAGGGATAATTCTTAAGTGTCTAAAACTGACAAATTCAGTACTTATCTCCTTGGATAATAGTTTCTCCCTAACAACGTGGCAATCTATCTCTATATGTTTGGTTCTTTCATGAAACATATGATCGGAAGCAATGTGAAGAACTGTCGTTGTCACAATATAACTTCATTTGTTTAACCTCACAAAATTGCAACTCTTGAAGAAGTTGTTTGATCCAAACTAACTCACAAGTGGTTATGGCCATGGCCCTATATTCTGCGAATGCATTGGACTGAGCAACAATGTCTTGTTTCTTGCTCTTCCAAGAGATAATATTGCCTCTAATGAATACACAATATCCAGTAGTGGACTTTCTTCCTATGGGGCATCCAGCCCAATCACCATCACAATACCCAAAAATTTGGGTATTTCCTTTGTCCTCATATAAAAATCCTTGTCCTAGAGCCTTTTTAATGAACTCGAGAATGCGAATCACAAATTTCCAGTCATCAACATGAGGAGCCTGCATGAACTGAACTGCAAAGGAGATGTCAAGTCTTGTAATTGTGAGATAATTGAGCTTTCCAATTAGTCTTCTATATCTTTCTGAATTTGAATATGGTTCACCTTGGTTTGCCATTAAGTTTTGATTTGGTTCCATAGGATTGTCAGTGGTCTATAATTAGACATGCTAGTTTTCTCCAAAATATGAAGAGCATACTTTCTTTGTGAGACAAAAATTCCTTCATTTGATTGAGTTACCTCAATAGCAAGAAAGAGATACCCAAGGTCTTTATTTTGAAAGTTTGTTAACTCCTTGGCAAGTGTACCATTTCGTCCAAGTAGTATTTTAAGATAGTAAGGCTGAGTGTCGAGTCCACAGGGACTTTGACTGTACTCAGAGTTTGTATATGTCCAATTTTAAGCAATTAATGAATTAAATTGAATATTTGTTGAGTGATGACACATAAATATAAATTTGACATAAATTAAACTATAGAACAAAGCATGTGAAAGGGTGAGTAAACAAACACTCGAAGTAGTGAAGTGACGGTTGATGCAGAATTATAGACATGTTGGGGGCTCAACCTACTAGGACTACTCTTGATGCAACGTTAATTATTTTTCTCTATTTAATGCTATTTCAATTATTACCTACATCTACTAACCTACTCTATCCATGATTCCTCACGTGAGAGATCCTAAATTACCTGATTTCACTCCTAATTCCTTAAGAGTTACATTAGATAATTTGCATTATGAGTAAAGATGCATAATTTAGGCTAAATAATACCATTTTATCTCTAGAGATGAATTACCTAGATGTTATTTTCAAGTTCTTAGGACATAAATATTTTCCAATGCCTAAACCCTATAACACTGCATGAGCATGGGTGATCAAACTATAAACATGATAATAAGCACAGAAAAGAGACGATAATATTGAAATGACATTAAATAGATAGTTAGAATTATTACATCAAGAGTGTTTGGTTGTTGATCTTCCAATAATGGGTGGTTTAGTCTCTCATTGTCATGAGAGGCTTACAAATACAAAAAGGGGCTAAAGAAAATGGAAGTGGGTTGAAGAAAAATGGAAGAGAGATGCTCCAAAATGAGCGGGTTCCCTTCCTTTTTGTGCCCTAGCTCTCACTTTTCTGTTGCTGAATGAATGATCCCCGAGTTTGCTCTTCTTTCTCTTTAAAGTGTAGCACACTCATGTTTTTCGACATTGGTTGTGTGCTAAGCCAGATGTGGGCGTTGAGCGTGCATGACATGTCCAGCTAGCTTAAGTTGCCACGCACTAAACCACTGGGTGTGCGCTTGCACGTGACACATGACTTCCTAGGCATCTTTTTGTGCTAAGCAAGGCTTCTTGGGCTAAGCGGTTCTGATGCACTAAGTGAAGCTGTCGCGCTAAGCACGATACTCCAATTCTTCAACCCTTTTCTAGGCCTCCTGTTGTATCTCTATGAAAAAAAATACAAAAAACACTATAAATTGACTAACTTTAGCATCTACTGGATAAAAACTCTGAAGAAGCTAAATTCCTAATGTTTTGACACAAAAGAAGCAATGAAAGAGAGGAAAATTAGATAATTGTTATGTGATTTATATATACAAATCGTATGCATAACAATTATCAAAGTTACAGGATAAGTACTCTTTCATCTGAGAGATTTTAGTAACATCATTCCTCGTGATAACTATGTCATCCACATAGAAAAGATATACATAATTCCTAGGAGAGGTATGACAATAAAAAACTGAATGATCTGCTTCACTTCATCTCAACCCAAAAATCTGAACAACATGACTGAATTTTCCAAACCAGGCTCGATGAGGTTGTTTGAGTTCATAAAGAGATCGACAAAGTTTGCAAACTAAACCAAATTCCCCTTAAGTAATAAACCTAGGAGGTTGCTCCATGTAAATCTCCTCGTCTAGTTACCATGAAGGAATGCTTCTTTAATATCTAACTGGTGGAGATGCCAATGATGAATGGTAGTCATGGCAAAGAAGAACTAGATAGTAGTGATTTTGGCCACAGAAGAAAAAGTGCCACTATTGTCAAGACCATAGATTTGGGAATATCCTTTGGCTACTAATCGGGCCTTAAGATAATCAACTTCACCATTAAGAACAACTTTGATAGCATATACCCATCTACACCCAACTGTTTTCTTTCCATGAAAGAGAGGAACCAACTCCCATGTACCATTGTGTTCAAGAGTTTGCATTTCAACAATCATGGCTTGTCGCCATCCTGGATGATCAAGTGCCTCATGAAAGTTTTTGGAAATAGCAATAGAAGACAAGGAAGACCTAAAGGAGAAATGTGATAAAGACAAACAGTGATAATCAAATAAATGGGATGAGGATTTCAAGTAGATTGAATAATTTTTCTAAGAGCAATAAGCCAAACAAGACTTTCATCATGAGGATCCTTTCTTGGCGTGATTGATGGAGAAGAACATGAATCAAGTGAATCATCTTGTAATGTATCAGTTCCTTGTGTCATGTGATAAGAAGTGGTGAGAAGAGATGGACTTTTAGCTGGAGATTGATTTTAACGAGGAATTAGACTTTCAGTTGGAGAATGGTTTTGATTTTATTGGTTGGAAGTCTCATTAATAGGATACATTACTGAAGAGATAATGAAAAGATGAATCTTATTATCAAGTGTTAAAGAGGTTATTCTATTTATGAGATAGCTATCAGTGAGGACTGCATAACCCCAAAAGTGAACAAGTAGATTTTCATTAAGCAATAAGGTGTGAGCAGTCTCAACCATTGCCTATTTTTCCTTTATGCTATTCCATTTTCCTGTGGTGTATAGGGACAAGTAGATTGATGCAAGATGCCTTGTGAGGATGAAAAGGAAGAGAGGGAAGAAGATACATATTCTTTGGCATTACCACTCCGAAGAACTTCAATAGTTTTATCAAATTGGTTCTTGATTTCATTGAAGAAGGATGTAAAAATAGACAAAATTTTAGACCTATGTTTCATTAAATACACCTAAGTACATCTAGAATGCTCATAGATAAAGATGAAAAAATATCTAAAACCAAAAGAGGTGACATGACTTGGAACCCAAATGTCTAAAAGAATGGTGGAAAAGAAAGAAGTACATCGCGATTCAACTTGCTTTGAAAAAAAAAATACTTGACATGTTTGCCTAATTGACATGATTCACATTCTAATCTTTGTAATTTACTAAGATCAAGAACCATTTTCATCAATTTTGACAAATTGGGATGACCTAAACAATCATGAATGAGTTTGGGAGATGAGGACGCTAAACAAGACACAGAAGAATTGGTTTCTAGATAGTAAAGTCCTCTTGATTCATGTCCAAATCCAACTGTTCGACCCCTACCACATTCCTGTATGACATTCTAACCTTTAAAAGCTACCTTAGTACCATTGGCTAAGGTTATAAGAAGAGAAAACTTTGGAGAAGACAAAGAGGAAAATAAAAAGGCATTACCAAAAATATGATCTGAAGCACCTGAATCGATTATCCATGGACCTTGGTTGTCCAATGATTGGAAAGTACAAGCTATTGAAACACTCGACATTGTACATAATTGAGCTTGGGTGTTGGATTTCAACCTCAAATATTCTTGATATTTTTCATCAGAAAAACTTGACTCAGATTTTTCAAATCAGAACCACCACCTCCTCCTCTAGAGTTATGAGAAAGCTCAACCTCCAATTGTTCTTGCCATCCAACTCATAGATAACATTATGTGCATCTTTGTGGTCATTAAAGTCAATGAAGGCAAAACTTGGTGGTTTGCGAGCAACCCAAACACTCCAAATGACTCTATAAACACTGAATTTGTCTTTTAGATTTCTCTAGATAACTCATGAATCCAAGTTACCAACATACACACGAGACATCCTTTCAGAAGAACTTGAAGTGATGTAGAGAAGAAAAAAGACAGAAAAATTGAGGTCTAGAAACTCAGCAAACTAAATAGTTGTTGTACAAGCACAGAAAATCAAGCCCACTATCCAAACAATAATGAAATTACGATCTGAGGACAGAAACATAATTGAAATGAACCGACGACCCTAGCTATGGTGTTGTAGTGTAGTTTCGATGGTTGGAGACTGGTGCGTGGGGCGCATACGCCTAACGAAGATGCAAGGAAACGTGGCATGTGAAGGTGTGTGACGAGGTTTTGGATTTTGAAACCGCATGGGTTTGGTTGAATTTGGTGAGGCAAACTAGATCGAATGGTCATCGAAAATTATAATGGTGGCTAATGGCAACAATGGTGGCCAGAGACGACAAACAACAACGGAACTCAAACAGAGAGGGATCGACCCGCTCTGATACCAACTTGAGACAAGATATTTTAGGGATAATTCTTGAGTGTCTAAAGTTGAACACTCGGCTTTAGGTATACATATTTGAAGAGTTTAGTACGAGTTGTACCTATGGACAAATGAGCACAATAGAGAAACAAAAGCACAAAATACAATACAACTTTTCTCAACATTAAATAATATAAAAGCTACATATATAATTCTAACATGTATATTTAACATAATAAGATATTAATTAAATAATTCAGATGTCCGCAAACTACCATCGTGTTATTTATCTTAGTAAAATTGAGCTCAGGTTTCTTAAGTAAGGTTTTAAATTTAAGAGTTTTTGTGGATGAAAAGCAGTAGGAGGGATAGACTTTACTAAAAGTGACTAGACATTGATGTGGGAAAAGATCAGTAGAGGACTATAAATTTCTCTCATATTATTTTTTTTCACGAATCTTGATCTTCAAGATAATTTATCGTAAAATTTTGGTATTTGAGTTCGATTTTTATGGATTAAAAAAGACTAATTTTATTGTATAATAAAATAATGGCTTAATACTCAATTTGGTCCCTTAGTTTATTTTAAGTGCTCAATTAGGTCCTTTAGTTTTTTGAGTATGCAATTAGGTCTTTTTTGTTTCTAATTTTACTCATTTGGGTCCTTTCTATCAAATTGAGTGGATGTCTGTTAGGTGATGAATCTTGGAGGTTATCAATTACGAATAATGACGGTTAAAAATTACTACTATATATTTTCTTATTTTAAAATTAACAAAATAAAATAAATATAATTTTAAAAGCAATGAATGAAATACAACTCCTTCTCCATAGGAAACTTCAATGACATTAGCTCCTACGAGGAGTAGCTTCCAATTAGCACATAGCCCCCCATCATCAACGACACCACATTGTTTGTGTGATACCCGACACCTCTCCGATTTTAATGATGCAAGAACTAGCTCCTCCACACCCAATTTGTTAAATAGCTTGTTCCCTGCCGCAACCATGGCAGCAACACTGGATCCCAACTACTTCCCTATGGCAAGCCCTTTTGGAGGGAGAGGGAGAGATTGATGAATCGAATGGAGAACATTTAATTTCATGACTTTGATGGCAGTGATGCCAATGCAATTTAAATGAGGGTTTTTGCTGAGCTTGTTGAGGGTGTGGCCACTTATATGCATATCTCGTCAGGGTGAACCTATGGGTCCACCTTCACCGACACAATGTCTCTGAGTTCATCCACGACATAGCCTAGGAAGTCGGAGCTCGGACCCAAATTGGCCACTATGGTGGGAGCAAATACTTTCACTAACGTCGTTATGGGTTCGAGCTCCCTTCGAATATTTGTTGACAACCTATAGTTTTTTTTGTTTTGTTAATTCTAAAATAAGAATAAATATAGTGGTGGTTTTTAACTGCCTGTTTATGGTGGAATTTCATGTATGTAATTGGAATATATATAATTTAACATGTTTCCACCATTGATTATTATCAACCACAAACAACTTGTTTATTTAGTTTGACAGAATCACAATTTTAAGTTCTTTTTATTTAAACAAGTAGTTGTTGTAACTTTCAATTAACGGAATTGTGAGATCAATTGAATACACAAGAGATTTTAACATAATTAAGTATTATTGTATCATATTCGAAAATAATCATTTTGATGGTTAATAATTTTATGGAATAATAATTCTATGAATCAAAGGATAGTTGTATTTTCAATTGAAATATATTTTGTTTGAGTGACTTGGTAAAAATACTTTTTTAATATAATTATAGTATTTGATAAATATGGTGTTTTTGAAACAAATAAAAACTATAAATTTGATTGATGAACAAAGTTAAAATGTAAGTGAAGAAAAAGACTTGTAATATAAAAAGCTTTTGAAAGTAAATCAAATTGAAATGCAAGCAAAGATAAAATGGCAGAATGTAAAGAACAACAAATAAAAGAGTTTAAATTTAGATAAGAAATGGTGAGTGGAAGGAATTGTTGTTTTTGGTTTATAAGAGCAGAAATAAAGTGACAGGATATTAAAGAAACGAAGAGGAAATTGAGGCAACAAAAGGGTTATTTTATTTTAATGTAAGCAATGTATTTATAAAACATTATAATTAAAAGAGAGCTACTAACATGTAGATACCAACACTAACCGATCATGCCTAAAAAATAGGAATAAATCAATTTCATCCTATTAGTCAACATGGCTTTTATTTTCCTAAAAAATAGCATTAAAATATGATCTTTTGCAGTTTGTTAACCGGTTCCAATAGTCACATTGTTTCGACACTCCTCCTTGACTTTGGAACTGCAAACTCAAAGCTTTTGTCTCAAGTATTCAAGTTTGGCTTTTCAAAGTGCCTTGGTTAGAATGTCAACACTTTGATTCTCTATTTTGCATTACAATAACTTTACTTCTCATTCCCTTTGGACCTTTCTTAGAAGAAAAAACTTTATCTTGAAATGCTTTGTTTTGCCATAAAACATTGGATCATTGGAAGTTGAGATTGCAACCTGGCTGTCCACAAACATGAAATATAACAAATCACACTAGAAGGGGGTTGAATTTAGTGTTAGATAAAATATAAAATTCTTTTTGACTGGATGATATTTGATAAATAAAATAGTTTGTAAGGACTCTCGTCTAGTGACTGAAGCATGTTTTCTTAAGCACAACAGGACTGTCGTCTAATGATATATATAAATTGTGTTTTTAGTGAAAGACTTTTGTGCAAGAATGTATCAATAATATACTTTGAAATTACTTTGACAAGTTGAAGAAGAGCAATAAAAATACTTAGTTTTATACTGGTTCACTCAACCTGAGTTATATCTAGTTCTCCTTTACCAACCAGTAAAAGGTTCCACTAATCAAACTTGGTTACAACAAGTATTCTTTTTTGCCATTTCTGGCTTACAAGTATTCTAAATACCACTACTGGAACAACCCTTAGACTCCCCCTGAATCCAAGAACACCAAAGTATAATTTAGTCGCTAAACTCTTGGCTTTCACAAACAAAAGCTTGGTTTAGAGTCAGAGATTCTTTTCAACACTCAAGGAGTGCGTTTGCAATGAAGTTTTCAATCTCACAACAAAGATTTGTATAATACAAAGGATGGACCCTCTAAGCTCAGTGTTTCTCTCTACATATGTTGTTCTTTTGTTTATTTTCTTGATTCATGACTTTATCACTTTTTTTGTACTTGTTCGTAAATTTTCTTCGAGTCCTTGATCTGCCTTTTATACTCAAAGACTTGTGGTTGTGGAGAGGATTTTCAACATTGAATAATATGATTGTTGTTGATCTTGATCTTGTTTCCCGGTATAAACAAATATTGTGCGTCTTTGTTTGATACTGGATCAGAACTTTCCATAACTGTTACTCATAACTCAACATAGTTGTTAGACATATAAAAGGAAACATAAGATGAATTCACATATATGTTCCTTTTAATAGAATCATATAATATGGAAAAAATGATTTCTTCAAGTAAATATGCATATTCAAATTGGTGTTTGGATGGATTGGACGTGTAATTCCTGCTTCTAGTAGACGAGGTATCCATTCATGAATAAGTCTTACCTCATGTTGCTTTTAGTCGTCAAGCATGTTGACTTACATGCAATAAAATGGTTAACACAAATTTATAGCTTTGTTTTCATCAAAACATTAAGAGATGTATGGATCATCCAGCTTCTGATAAAACATCTATGTGCTTTCTTATTGTTCCATATCCAAATCTGTCACAACTTTCCTGATCCAATAAGCCTGATTCACTGCAGCAACAACAACTGCATACCATGCTTATGCAATTGATTGAGCTATAACTTCTTGTTTTTTAGAACACCAAGAAAAACTCCAGGACCAAAAGTAAAACAATAAACATAGGTGCTTCTCATGTCATCAACACATCCTGCCCAATCACTATCAAAGTATCCATGAAGCTTAAAATTATGAGAATGAGAGTACGCCAGACCATAGTCTAAAGTGCTTTTAATATATCTAACAACTTGTTTGGCAACTTGCAAATGTACTTCACTGGCACAATGCATGAACCATGAAAGTATACTTACTGCAAACAAAATGTTAGGTCTGGTTGTAGTAAGATACAATAAACAACCAATTGGGCTTATGTAATGCATTCCATGAACTTTGTCAACTCCATCATCTTTGCTAAATTTTTCCTCTTTATTCATTGAAGGAGTAGTACTTTTGCCATCCTCAATGCAAAACTTTTTAAGTATCTCCTTTGCATACTTCTTTTGGCATATAAAGACTCCATCATGATCTTGTTTTACTTTCATTCCCAGAGAAAAGGACATCAAACCAAGATCTGTCATCTCAAACACTTTGAGCATTTCAACTTTGAACTCCAACATTAGTTTTTCATCAATGCTTGTCACACGAAGGTCATCAACATAGATAGAAACTATGATTAAATCAACAGGAACCAGTTTCACATAGATAGAAACTATGATTAAATAAACACTAATAAGATGGTTGATAAGTCTTTTGACTTCTCTAACATTGATATCTTCGATTCATACTTTTCAAGTACAATAACCAGAATTTTCTGCACTATTCTTTCATTGGAAAAGTCTTTCCTAAGAAGTTGCACTTTATTTGCTATGCTTAAAATCCGATCAACATATCCTTTAATTGTTTTAGTCTCCTTCATGCTCCGCATCTTGAACTCTGACCAAGTTGAACACTTGCTTGCCTTTGGTTCTTTTACAGCCTTGATATTTGATTTGAGATAATCCCAATTCTCTTTGGTAGACTTGAAGTTCATAATTCTGGTAAAAATGATTTTTGTCATAGTAGAAAAAAGGAAATTTTTAGCCTTAACCTTTCTTGTCTTCCTTTCTTTGTGATTCTTCATTTGAGCCATTGTTGGATTTGAAGGCAATTCCAAAATGTCATAGTTTTCTCCTACTACCTCCCAAAGATCCATCACTTCAAGATGAGTGGTCATCCTTGCAGCCTATAACTACATATGATGTTTCTCACTGCATTATGGTTTCTCTCAACTCAGATCCCTCAAAGATAAGAGTTCTGATACCAATTTCTTGTTTATGGTTTATAAGAGCAGAAATAAAGTGACAAGATATAAAAGAAGTGAAGAGGAAATTGAGGCTATGGAAGGGTTATTTTGTTCAGATGTAAGTAACGTATTTATAAAACATTATAACTGAAAGAGAGTTGCTAACAAATAGATAACAACACTAACAGATTATGCCTAAAAAATAGGAGTAAGTCAGTTTCATCATATCAGTCAACATGACTTTTATTTTCCTAAAATATAGCATAAAAATATGATCTTTTACTGTTTATTAAACGATTCTAACAGTTGCATCGTTCAACAAGAATTAAGAGTTTGAAGAGTATATAACTTCAATAACTTATTTCATCTTCAAACTCATTTGATGCTTTTAATTCACAATTCATCGGTCCTAAACATATTTGATGCTTTTTTGAGGAGTATATAACTTCAATAACTTTTCTTCATCTTCATAGCTTTATTATCCTAAACATGTCATCGGTCCCTTGTAAATTTATAACCCGTTTCAATCAAGCATCAAATATAACATCAGTATTAATTATGCTCTTTGAATTAATTCCACTTCAATAAATCTTCTAAGTTCTCATACTTAGAAAATTTTACTTGCATCCCTAACACCGCCACTATTTATAATTGATAACCGCCAAGATTAATCACCAAACAAACATTCACTCAATTTGACGAAAATGACCCAATTGCATACTTAACAAAACAAAAGGAGCCAATTGCATATTTAAAAAACTAACAGACCTAATTGAGTACTTAAAATAAACTAAGGGACTAAGTTGAATATTAAGCCTAAAATAATAAAACAAATACATACAACACATTGATCTTTGAATAGTTTTGATATCAACTGTTCATGCATCAAGCACTGAGGGCATTCTATAACTGCAAACAGTCGAAGTTAATTTTGATGAAAGGGGAGGATAGAGAAGAGAAAGGGAGTGCAATTTAATTAGGTGTTTGAACCTGACATTATCTTGACACGTACGTTTCTCAACTAAGTTGTCTGGAGGCAGAACCTTTGTCAATGCGACGATGGTGGATCTTCTATATCACTGTCGGTTGTTTCATAGGTTTTCTCTTTCTAATTAAATTGTCAATTTAATGTTGCTTTAACGGTTGAAGTGGGGAAGAATTATTTTGTGGAAATGAAAGAAGCTTATGTAAAGGCACAGATAGCACTTAAGATCAGTGTTTAGAAAAAGTGTCATTTAAAGTAACGTCTATATATGTAGGTGGGTGTGAAGAAGATATTTGGAAATTGAGCATAGTAAGTTGAGTCCGTTTGCTTCTTCTTGGTATGGTTCTAACATGGCAACAATAGAGGACACATTCGTGTGCTATATTCTTGCGAATTGTACAATCTTTTGTCTTTCAATAACAAATCTCATTGATTTGAAATATAATATATATATATATATATATATATATATATATATATATATATATATATATATATATATATATATATATATATATATATATATATATATATATATATATATGACAAAATTAGTGTAAATGTGTAATAGCTAATTACTTATATAGGTGGTAATTTTACAATTTACAAAGAATTTATATTATTATAATTTTTAATATTTTTTAAATAATTTTTCAAAAAATATAAAAAAAGATTATGTATACTGATGGGGTTAAATAATTTTATATTTACACATGCCTTATATTAACTTATAGAATATAATATAAAATTAATAATCAATACAAAGATAAGATAAATTCATCCATAATATTTATTTTTGTTTCGGCTAATAATAACAACTAAGAGACATGTAAATTCACTTAATCACTAACTTTGAAATAAAAATGCACTATTTTATTAAATACAATGAATACAAATAAATAAAAACTAAAGTTAAAATGCATTCATAATTTTAGGAATCAAAACATATTTAAGTCATATTTTTATATTAATTATATCTCTTAAGTCTTAGGGTGCGTTTGATTTGCTAAAAAATAAAGGACTGGATAATAGAAAAATATTTGTCCAACACTATATTTAAAAAAAGATCGAAGGACAATACAAAACAAAAAATGATGAACTTAACAAATACCCAAAAATTTGTAACTCACTGAACCCTGGTACAACCTTTTGTTTAGTGTCTAACAAAAGTAAAAATATAATACTATCCCAATTCATCTCCCTCCTTAACTCCGCTATACCCTTCATCGCGGATCTCTCGAACTGCGCCTCTCTCTTCATTCTCGCCATCCCCAACGCCTACCTCACCACCGATGACTGCCTTTCCTCGGCCGCCCTCGGACGTCCTCCTCCAGTTCCTCTCTTAGTCCAACCTCTGCACCCTCCCCTCCTCCGGCAAGCTCATCACCATGCTCCTTCAAACCACTGGCTGCGCCATTGACAACTTCGACTCCATGAACCTCACCCGCGACTCCCAATCTAGCGTCATCTAGATCTGCTCCCCTGCGCCTTACTCCCCCTCCAACACCACACTCCTCTCCTTCATAAAGAAGTGTGACGATGCCAAAAAAATCACTAAGTGCTACCGCGCTGCGACAGATCGCGCTAAACTTCCTCCTCGCTGATAGTGACATGTCGTCAGTGGCGCTAACCTGGTTCTTTTGGCTTGTCATGAACCATCCTGTCGTGGAAGAGAAGATCCTTGTAGAGCTAACAATGACGATTACTTCCACTCACAGCGGCGATCGGTGGCGCTGGACGAAGGAGGTAATGGACTTCAAAGAAGCGGAGAAATTTGTTTACTTAAAAGCATTGTTAGCCGAAATAGTGCGTGATAATAAATTTTGTTAAATAATAAATTAGTTTAAAAAGTTTCAAAATCTTGTTCTATATCTTTTCCTAGTGCAAACCAAACATTGCATAATACAAAATGGTATTTTAAACTTATAATATTTTGTTCAGTATGTAAGTACATTAAACAAGATACAACATAAAATTATTTATACTGTGTATCGACCACCTACATAGAGTATAAAAAATTATCCTTTGGCTCAACTACTTATTTAATGTTGTTCTTTGTGTCCTGTCTTTTTAGCAAATTAAACACACTCTAATAGATGTCCTTTCAAAAAAAAGAGTCATATAGATGTTGAAATTTATCTTTTTTTCATTAAATTAAAGTAATGGGGCCAGGGGGATCAATCTCTAGAGCATTGCTTGTTTATAAAAATCATTATATCATGTTATTTATAATTTGTCATGGAATAAATCTTGTTAAAAGAAGAATATTTATTTAGTATACATTCACTATCTCCAATAAAAATTAGTCAGAAAGTAATTCGAACCAATAAGATGATAAACAAAAACTCGGACAAGTAAAGTTGCTTATTTAATGAGGTTTTAGTTTTACCAACAAAATCTTTTGGTGCCCCGAGATGAGAAGCTTGACATATATTGTGGTAGTGGACATAATGGCGAGATTTTGCAGAATAAGGTACCGGCTGGGTAGTAGACTAGTAGTTTTAGAAAGAAAGTCATTGCCATCCCGTGACAAGAACTAACGCTTAATTCACGAGTATCTTAGCTGGCAAAGCTCCAATTAGAGGTTTTTTTTACTAACTGGATGCAATTTTTTTTTTTTGCTTTTTTTTAATTAGGGGTAGTTTTTAAATTATTTTTCAGAAACGGATAACTCATAACAATTGTTATCACTTAAATTTTTTTATAATTTTAATTTTTTTTAACTGAAATAGTAAATAATTTTATAACTTTCGTGTAACTTTTTCTTTTCTATGATTTCAAAGTCGTAAGTGTTTCTTTTTTTGCTTTTATAATTTTGAAGTCGTAATTTTTACGACTTTAAAGTTGTAAATTTCCTTTTTTTCACTTTTATTTTTTTGTTTATATTTTATTTTGTTTTGTTTTCAATTTTTTTTAAAAATGTAAACAATCTTATTTATTTAATTATTAAATAAATATTTTTAATTTTACTTGTTATTAGTTTTATCTAATAAGTTGTATATTTTTATGGTTATATTTAATATTTTATATATTTTATAATGTTATTTTATTTAAAATATATTATTTTTTTAATATTATTTTATTTAATTTATTTTGTGTATTTAAAACTTAGATAATCTTTTAATAAAAATAGATACTAACTTGTATATATAATGAGATAGATGAACTAATTCCAAATAAACTTAAGAAATATTCATTGTGTAGAATTGAAGGACACAATTGTACTAATTATTTAAATTTTAAATATAAAAAATATATTAAATAAAATAATATTAAAAAAACATTAAAAAAATATAACATATGAAATAAAAACATAAAAAATAAAAAATACACAACTTATTAAGTAAAACTAATAACAAGTAAAATTAAAAATATTTATTTTATAATTAAATAAATAAAAGTATTTAAATTTTTTAAAAATTAAAAACAAAATAAAATAAAATATAAACAAAAAATCATAGTGAAAAAAAGGGATTTACAACTTTGAAGTCATAATCCATTAAAATTTTTTTACGACTTTAAAAGAATAAAAACTTACAACTTTGAAGTTGTAAAAAAAAATTACACTAAAGTTATAAAATTATTTACTATTTTAGTTAAAAAAAATTAAAGTCGCATGTAACACTTATTACAACTTATCCCTTTTAGAAAATAATTTAATAATTACCCCCAATTGGAAAAAAAAGAAAAAAAAAATTGCACCCATTTGATAACAAAGTCCCAATTAGACTACAACTCAGTCGTCGCTGATACTTTTGAAAATATACTTTATTTGTCAAATATTATGAATATTCACGGGTATATTTTTATCTTTTAAATAAAAAGTATTTCAAATATTTTTTTAAAAGAAAAGAAAAAGAAAAAATTATAAAAGATATGAGTAGAAATGTGAATATTTGCTTTTCCTGTATCTCCCGTTTCTTTATGTTTTAGAATAAAGTTGGAGACTTCTGGTTGCCTAATTAATTAATGTATAGAATTATTTATATTTTTTATCCAAATAAAAATGACAATGAAAAAGTTAAAAAAAATATTTGTTTCAAGAGTTTAACTCATTCATATTGTGGTTTCAAATAAAAATAAGTCTTTAAATTCATGAAATGGTTCATGATATTAATTGAGTAGCAATTTTACTTTGATGTTACTTAAACTATAAAAGTTCATAAAATAATTATTTTCTATTTAAAACTTTTGTGTATGGGTTTTTTTCTTGATAAAAATAAATAAAAGTGTTCTTTTTATAAAATAATAAAAATAAAAAATATTTTCTTGGGATAAAATAAATATATATAAAATTATGAGATTTTGCGTAATTAATTATAGGTACTGTTTTTGAACGGAGGTTGTAGGTAGGATACTAATACCTTCTAATTGATTCTCAATTCAAAGTGAGATATAACATTCAGAAGAATAAGTGATCCATTAATGAGTTTATATCTCATTATGTGCTAGAGGAAGAGAGAGAATACATGAAAACAGGTATGAAAGTGTTCATTTAAGCTTCACGAGATAAAACAAGAAAACTAAGGGTGTTTTTAACAAAAGAAACAAAAGAAAGATGAAGAATTTATTTGCTACTTCTATAAGAAGTATGGACACATGAAGAAAGAGCGTTAGCGTAAATCTTTTGCTCTTGTTTGTTTTGAAGTTAATTTAGCAGTAACAGATTCTTCCCATTTATTTGCATATCTAGTGATTTTTTAAATAAATTGATTGACACGATATATCGTCAAAGTAATCCCTATCGTGAAAATATGTTTGATTAAAATTACATACGATGCTACCTGTGAGGTCATCCGCCAAGAGATAATGAAAGATTCTTCTATGTGGACGATGACTTAAAGTTGCAGTTGAAACTATGAGAACTTTTATGTTGCTCTAAAAGACTCAATTTCATTTGAATTTGGTTGAGACATATATTGAGCTATTTATTAAATCAAATTTTATTTCTAATTTGGACAAATTCAGTTATTTTTGTTCAATTAGAAATAATAAAGTTAGTCTCTCATGTCATTCAAATGTTGCAAGTTATGAGTTCTTTTATAGATATTTGAGTGTTCCTATTGCAAAGAATTTTGGATGGTACAAAAGTTAAAATTAAATGAGAATTTTGTTACTTTATAACATAAGAGCTTCAGTCATATCTCATAATAGAAAATTTGGATGCTTGTGTTATAGGAAATTCTGGATCCGTTATATTGATTGGACCTTATAGTATATATTGAGTATATAAAGGGAAAATAAACAAACAAAATGGAATTCAGGTACCGAAAGAAATAAGGATGTTTTAGAACATATATATATATATATATATATATATATATATATATATATATATTTGTGTTCTACTCCTTATGGATTCATGAAATGAAAAAAATATATATTTTATTATGTTCATAGATGATTCATCTTTATTTAAATTATGAGAAGTTTTGGCCTCTAGACATTTAGTCTTTCAAAGTTGAAGTTGAACTTCAACTAGGAAATAAAATTAAGATTTTCAAATCTGACCATGAGAAATACTATGGTAGATATGACATAAGGTACAAAGTTTGGAGTCCCTCATGTGTTTTTCTTCAAAATTGTGAAATTATTTTGCAGCATGTAATGTTAGGTAAACCTAGCATGACCAAAGTTGCAGAATGATGAAACTAGACTTGTACATATATGGTAAGAAGTTTGATTCTTCTCTACCAAAGTCGTTTTGGGGAAAGACATTAAAGAATGTAATTTATATCTTTTTAGGGTACCAATTAAAGTAATCACTACCCTATAGGTGTGAGACGGGGAAATCCCAACATTAGACATTTGCACATTTGGGGATGTCTAGTTGAAGCAATGCCTTATAAGTTGCATGAAGGTAAGTTGGACTTAAAGATAATTAGTTACAATTCTTTTTTGTTACATTTAAAGCTCTCACATGTATAAGTTTTACTATCCCACTTTAAGATCATGTTTGAGACATGAATGCAAGACTCCTTGAGGAAATTGAGTTTGAAGGGGAAGGAAACATAAAGAGTGTTGTCTTTAAAGAATAACTTGTTATTGACAATAGATAAGTCTTTGTACTTACCATTGTTAAGAAACTGATATGGTAATTAAATAATGATGTTACTCCTGACATTATAAAAAAGACAAGACAACACTAAGATTACCTCTCAAGCACCACCTAAAGTTCAAACTCAATAACCTCAAGAAATGTCATTAAGAAGATTCACTAGAGAAAGGAAAAATATAATTTGATATGATTATGTCATATTTCTTTAAAAACATGAATATGACATTAGGTTGACTGAGAAGGTTTAATTAACTTTAGTCAAGTCATGTTGTGTTCTAACTCTCAAGTGGATTAATGATATAAATGATGTAATAAAATCGATGGTTGAACATGACATTTGGGATATCGTCAAATTATTTGAAAGTATGAAACCCATAAGTTATAGATAAATATCGATAGTCGAAAGGGATTTAATGGGTAATATTGAGATATATATAAAGTTTGTTTTGTCGCCAAAAGTTTTACAAGAAGGAAGACATTGATCACAAAGAGACTTTCTCTCTGATTTATTAGAAATACTTTCTTAGGATTATAATGACACTATAGATCATTTTGATAATTATTTTGCATAGATGGATGTAAAGATTATGTTTCTAAATAGAAACATTGATGAAACACTTTATACAGTGCAACCAGAAAACCTTGTTTAAGATGATCTAAAGTCTATGGTATGCAAACTAAAAAAATCCATTTATGCTTTTAAACAAGTCTCTCATCTATGATATTACAAAATTCATCAAGATTAATTCTTATGGTGTTGAGGTAAATTTGGTTGATGATTGCATATACTAAAAGTTCAATGGGAGTAAATTTATTATTTTGGTATTATATATTGATGACATCCTACTATCATCATACGATTTATTGTTGCAAATCAATTATATTGCAATTTATCATGTATTCATAAGTTTATTTTTTTATTGTCTTAAAATAATTTTTTGGGAGAGTCCTAAGGTAATATATGAGTAATCTTGGTATGCAACACTAGAAAGTAGTATAGTGCATTATGCGTTAATTGAAGAGAACAAGAAATTGCATGTTTTCATATTGAAAGTCTAGAAGTTTAGAGATCATTGGGTATTCTGACTTCGATTTTTCCTAAATTTCTTAATAGCAATCACTCCCCATAAGAATCCATATTTAACCATGTTGGTGGAATTAATATTTTGCTATGAGACATCATACTAGAATTTATGATTACTAATTATTGTAACTGACATACCTGTTATCCCCAACATTAAGTAGCCATCAGATGTTTATTAGGACAATATCTTAGCGGTCTTATTAAAGATTCAACTAAGTAAAAGTTTGTTGACATAAAATATTTGATTGTTAAATAAAGAATTCAGAAATACAAATTTGTATAGAACATATGAGGACTTATTTCATGCTAGCTGATCCACTTACTAAAGGTATGACACTTAAAGTTTTTCATGAGCACACAGCTAATATGAGTGTAATTCCTGATAGTATCTTAGTTTAGTGAGAGTCTTACTTATGTTTTATATCTTATGGTTTACAAACATTTTGTTGTTTGGATTTTCTGTAGAAATAAAGTTGAAATATGTAGCCCAAGTGGGAGATTGTTGGAATTTGCTATTCCAATAATTGATATGGCTAATATTATAAGACAATTAAATTAGCTATTTATTATTAGTGAGTTTTATTTTATGTGATCAAATTAAGTGAGTCCGTTAGACAACTAAATCAGATGATATAAACTTAAATGATCATATGTCAGTGTTGGCCCATTAGAAGATAATGAAAACTCTATTAGGTTAACACACTATAAGAAGGCTATGGTCCTCAGTATACTGAGAAAGAACCATGAAGCCATCGGTTACCTACGAATTCAGATTCCGCTGTGTTTGTTTGATCAATCATTATGAATCTAGGTATTCCTAAAACTCTTCTTGATAATCTAACGTAATGTGTTCCTAGTGATTATTGATATTTTATAAAGACCCCCTAAAATTCCAACAGTGGGTCCTTGATGATAAGGGTTGTTATGGTGACGTAATAACTCTTGCAGGTAATTACTGGCTTATACATAACATTAGAGATAATATATAGCTTAGAGATAAAAAATGTGTAACTTTGTAGATCATCGAATATCTGCCAAGAGATAAAGAGATGACATTATATTTAAATAATAAGATGTTAGAGATAACCTGTCTACTAGAAGCTCGACTGCTAAGAGGACTGGATGTCCATGCTCCTGTGTAGAACTGACATAAAGAATTGACGTGTGTCTCAGAGTTTCGTATAACATGACATATATATTTTGTAGACCCTGTACGTCCAGAATACTGTTAACAATTTATTAGGCTAACACATGTATTTTTATATAGTAGTCACACCACATGCAAACTTATTTGGTTGATTGATATTTATCCATTTTAGTTGGTACAATCTAATATTTACATGTCTTTATTAAAAACCCAACTATATATATTTTTTCAACTATACATAAATTCTCTTAGTTACTCTGTATTTCTGCTGTGAATTCTGGTTTGAATATAACATTTAAAACTTTATATTAAAAAAGCTAATTGCCATAAAACTTTAAGATTTTTTTAACTAGATCTTTTAAAAAATAATTATAATACATCGATAATGTAATAGTTTTACACTGTGGTATGTCTAATAATAAATGATCATGAATGAAATAATTTTTAACTTTTACAATAATTACATTACAAGTTATATTTAAATTGCTTTTTAACAGGTTGATAGTATTAAAATCTTTACGGTAACGATGGATGTATGAATGCAAAACTCAATGCTTAGTTAAAAATCTTGCAACTACAAAAATTAAAAGATCAATAATTATTTTTTATTGGTTTCGATAAAGCCATGAAGGGTCTCAATTTTCTTTTAAATTAACAGGTCCATAAGATAATTGAGATGTCCTTGTGAACTTAATCTTGGTTTTATGGTTTGCATGTATGCTTAATCCACTACTAAAATAAATACGTGCATCGCCAATGGAATATTGAATTAAGTATTGTGGAAGCTATATATTTCTGGTCAAATTGCTTTTAAGTATTGTGGATGTAATATTAATACTATCATCTTCCGTTTCTTGTTGAATCTCAATAAATCCAACCTATCGCATTTATGTATTTGAGAAAAAGGCCAACGGTTTTAGAAGAACATAAAGCCTTCAATTATAGAACAATAAAGCGACCTCCAAAACTAGTAAGATCTTGTATCAAATGGTGCGACAAAGTTCATTATATAAAGACTTGAATCACAGGAAATCCTCAATCCACATCTCAAAATTAACAAGTCCTCAATTTTTTTAACACACTACCAACCCCAAATCCTAAGGTTCATTTCAATATGGCAATCTTGTCAAGTTTTGCTCCTTTGACCATTCTTAGTTTAGTCTTGTTAGTGGTTGGAATCATTGTGTCTGGGGTTGAAGCTAGGCCAAGAGCATTCTTTGTGTTTGGAGATTCACTTGTTGACAATGGAAATAACAATTACTTGGCCACCACGGCACGTGCCGATGCTCCTCCTTATGGGATTGATTACCCTCCAAGTCATAGACCAACTGGTCGTTTCTCCAATGGCTACAACATTCCTGATCTTATCAGTTAAGTTCACATATCTCTTCCCACATTTTAAAACTTTTTTTAGCTTCAACATTCATCTTTTAAGCTTCATTTTCCATCATGCATATTTGAAGTTTTGAACCCTTTTTGGTCATGTAGCTTTTCCTATAATAATTAACTTAACATAGACACATAAAGTTTATGTCTAACTAGTTGGGTTGTTTTCAGGTCAGAGACTTGGTGCAGAGTCAACATTGCCATACTTGAGTCCAGAATTAAGAGGAGATAAGCTACTAGTTGGTGCCAATTTCGCTTCAGCTGGAATTGGAATCCTTAATGACACTGGAGTTCAATTTGTAAGTTCATTACTGGCTACTAGATAGTTACCTTTTCCCATTATATCTAATATGTGTTATGCCCATAACCTTGAGCACCAGAATATATAAACATAACCCAACATAAATTCTAAAATAATAATAAAATGGTAAAATTTAAGGAGTGCACTTAAAAAATGATTGTGTGTAACTTTTGCAGGTAAACGTGATCAGAATGTATAGACAGCTAGAATATTTTAAGGAGTATCAAAACCGAGTGAGTGCTATAATTGGAGCTTCAGAGGCTAAGAATTTGGTGAAACAAGCACTAGTGCTCATCACTGTAGGAGGCAATGATTTTGTAAACAACTACTTCTTAGTGCCCAATTCAGCAAGGTCCCAACAGTACCCACTACCTGCATATGTCAAGTATCTCATCTCTGAGTACCAAAAGCTTTTGCAGGTAACACCCTTTTGATTAATCAAAAGGATTAACAGTTAATGTCCTCTAATCTCTAATATGATACGTATATATATATATATATGTTGCAGAGGCTATATGATTTGGGAGCACGCAGAGTTCTTGTGACAGGCACAGGACCCTTGGGTTGTGTTCCATCAGAATTGGCCCAACGTGGTAGAAATGGACAATGTGCTCCTGAACTACAACAAGCTGCAGCACTCTTCAACCCACAACTCGAACAAATGTTACTTCAACTCAACCGCAAAATTGCAACTGACGTTTTCATTGCTGCAAACACTGGAAAAGCTCACAACGACTTCGTTACTAACCCCCAACAATTCGGTACTACACACTACTAATAACTAACTTATCTTCATGTCATCTAACTCTATATCCTCTTGGTCAAGGTTCTAGACTGAGGTTGCAGTTGTGTTGCAACCATTGCCATTTGATGTGGGCTAAATGTGGTTGATGCAGTTTGCAATAACAATGTGGTTGCTATGTTCATAGGATTAGGAACCAAAATTTTTGTGACCATATGCCATCCATAATTTAAAATTGTTAAAGATTCTATGTTGATTAGTGATATGACCAAATTAAAATATATAAGTGGGGTATACACCCAATTCCAAACTCTAAGATAAAATCTTGCTCTAACTTGTGCAGTCATAAATAATCAAGTACTAACATTTGTGTTATTGTTGTTTTGTGTAGGATTTGTTACATCACAGGTAGCTTGTTGTGGACAAGGACCTTACAATGGTATTGGGCTATGCACAGCACTCTCCAACCTTTGCTCCAACAGAGAGCAGTATGCATTTTGGGATGCATTCCATCCATCTGAAAAGGCCAATAGGCTTATTGTGGAGGAAATTATGTCAGGTTCTAAAGCCTACATGAACCCAATGAACCTTAGCACCATCCTAGCTTTGGATGCAATTACCACATGAAGATAAACGAACCCAATAATCCTAGAACTTGTTTCACCTTCCATGCTAGTTCATGACCTCTTTCTACTTTTTTAGTACACCTATATTAATTGTAATTGTGATGATTATCGTATACTCTTCTGTATAAGTGAGGAACTAAATTTTAGGAAGAAAATAACTTCCGTTTACCAAAAGTAGAAATGGAGAATATATATGCCACATTCATTCCAAAAGGGACGATATGTTACACTGTCCCTTTTCGCCCTTTCTGAAGCGCAACCTTGGCAGTTATAAGAAACAAAAATGTTATTTCTACACTTTTATTTTTCTTTTATGCCTATCTTCTATGATAACAAAGTAAATTTAGACTTGAAGGATGTAGGCGTAACTCAATTGAAAACTCTAATCATGGTGATTACAAAAAATTCATATTTTTTATTTGTCACTTCTCAATTGAAATTTTTTCTCAATAATGAATCATGCTTGAATGATATTTTCATTATGACTATGTTGGTTAAGATATTTCAGATTTTCAGCTAATTTTTATTTTTTTTACTAGTTAAAAAACTCATTTGGTGGTTCGATAAAATAAGTTTTTAGTTTAGTAGCTTCTAATGTTTCTTAAAATGTTACTTGAAGTTGCATTTTTTTAAACGCTATCTTCTAACTTCTAACTTTTTATATTTTATTTTCTTTTTATCTTTAACATATTTATCAATTTTTTTACTTTTCATTTTTAAATAAATAATTATTTATTCTTTTTCAGTAATTTTATACTTTTTTAGATATTTCAACAATTAGTTGTACTGAATATTTATAATTTAACAAATTAACTTTTCAACTTATAACTAATTTTTCAGCTAACTTTGTTAAACATAACCCTAACTAGACAAAAGTATCTACTATCCAATTTGCTATTTTGAATATATCATTGGTCTTTGACTGTGTTTAGGTCTGATCATTTGCAATCCCACAAAGGAAATTGCTTCTTTGTTATGAATCCTGTTTCTTTAAGATTCTAGAATAAACTAGATAGGTGGCGCTTGTCATGTTGATGTTGTTGTTTTTAACATACTGTCCCTCAAAGGCTCAAACCATTTATCACATAAAATAGGATAAAATTTTTAGAGCTTGATATATATTATGCTGAGAATGAGGTATTATAAGTATTTGCTTTAAATAAGACAATGCATTCTAAATAGTATGTTAATTATGGGGAATATCATGAAACTGATTACAAACTTGAACGTATTAGCATTTAGCTGAATATACAATATGGGAAATAGAGTACAATTTTCCCAATAAAAATATTCATTTAATCAGATTATAATTTTTATAATACGACGTATGGATTTGCAAATTTGATTTATCGTTATGGTAACCTCTTGTTTTTTTTTTTTTTTTTTTGTAAACCATCCATAGACACTACGATTTGAAGGGTTCTAAATTTAATATTACAGCCACGATATTTTTGTCTTGATCGAACAATTTTGATTTATTCAACTAACATTTTCATTTTTTTTTAATCTTGCTTTGAATTGAATCAAGTAGTAACATATATAGCAAGGAGGATGAGCTCAAACTTTGCTTGTGGAATGCACTCCGTTACGCAGTGGTTACAACTTAGGGGTGAAAAACTTGAACAAATGAGAGATATATAGAGGCTGCATGATTTTAAAGGGTTAAGAACTTATACATCTCGGGTAATTTCATTTGATGTTAATTAGGTTTAAGTTAAAATTTAACATGGTATCATATAACAAAAAATAGTTAAATTTTTGCATGCATATAATATATATAATTTAATATTATATATATCTAATATTTTTTATAAATAAAAATATAACTACATTGAGTATAAAAAAATACTATATTTATTTATTTATATAAAACTATAGATACATTTTTCTAACTCTAATGATAGAAATAAAGATTCACTATATTCTTATTTTATTATAAAATTTATTGACGAGACACTTCATTATTTCACAAATAAAACCTATTAACATTTTAAGTCACACTCACACTCATATGAGTGAAAAAATTATTATTTGAATTATGAATAATGTTATTAAATATAAGTACTACTACTTAAATTATCAAATTCTATGAAATTGTTAATTAAAATAAACTAACTTAATTATTTTGTTGGTTTTGATAATTAATTATTTGTTTCTTATATATATATATGGATTCAAGTAATATATGAGAAAAGAAATAAATTAGATATATAATAATTTGATATAATTATATATGAATATCTCAACATCATAAACACTCGACTCAAGTTTATAGTAATATTTTTTTTATCTCTTTTTCTATTACATTATGTTACTTATTATACGTATATTTTTCTCTTTTCTCTATCCTTATGCAATTAACATTGTAATTTCATGTATTATGTTTTAATAATTTTTTATATAAATTTTAAAGGTGGCCTAAAAATATTTCTATAATAATATATACACACTTTAAAAAAATTTACAGGGGTGCCAATGGATGTTTAACAACTCACAATCTCTTTGTCCTTCCTTCTTGATTCTCTTTATTAAAATGACGTCCAAAACAACTAAGCTAGACATCTCCATGAAAAATGTTTGTTAACCAACCACAAAACGATGGCAGAACGTACTAACAAATCAAATGTAAACTTGTACTTCTCGATCAACTCTAATAGTGATCTAAAACTTCTGCACAATTAGAAGTTCAACACTACTGCACCAACAAGAATCCCGTAGAGAAAGCCATTGACACGTGTGATGATGGCTGGACAATTTATATATAGAAATTATTATAATTATAACTAACTTATTGAATGTGAGAAAAATTAAAGTGTTTTTTTAAGTATGGAGCTTCAAATTGGATGTACATGTTGAATGCTTAAGCAAGACATCACAATATAACAAGTGTATAGTTGAATCCCATGTAAATATAAATTAACATCGATCTAAGTCTATTTGTTTCCTTAGACTTCTACTCTCTCCACACTTTCTCATTTAAATACTCTTCTTTGATGAAGTGGTTAACTTCACTCTCATAGCATACATTTGATATATGCTCTTATACTTTTAAATTTTGTTATCAATTGAATGGTTTAACAATATGTAACTATATCAGAAATTTAAACACAATTTTTTTATCTTAATATTCAAAGCACATACAACATCGGTTGTTAACCGTCGTCGTAGAATGACAACCCATCTACAATGACGGTTAACAACCCGTCTTAGAATGTGGCACATTCTAAGACGGTCTCGTTCATAGACCCGTCTTAGAATGTGACACATTCTAAGATGAGTCTATGAATGCGACCGTCTTAGAATATGACACATTTTATGATGAATCTGTGAATGCGACCGTCTTAGAATGTGACACATTCTAATACGGGTATGTGAACACGACCATCTTAGAATGTGACACCTTTTAAGATGGTTATTGGCAGAACCTTCATAGAAATGTTTTTTTTTTAATCAACTGATTTGTTTTCATAGCCACCTATATATTTTATCATTTTCAGACCACACAACTTGGCAAAAATTAAGGTAATGACATTACATACCAATACATGTAATGAAAAGAAAATCATGTTAGGTAGCTAGAGACGCAAGTCAAAGAAATTAAGTCATGTAGGAGAACAAAATTATATTGTTGCTATTAGAAAAACATAATGTTGTAGTACCTATGTTCAAATTATGTGATGATCCTTCAATGTTGTAAAGCTGGTTGTCTTCAAATTCTTATGTCCATGTGGCTTTTAATTGGTTGTACAAAAAGAGTTGCAAATCCTCATGCTTTTTTAGTATGTGTTTATCATCTAATTGGCAGTTATCTTCAGTTTTAGAATCTTTGATCTGCTTTGGATACAAATAAAAGTTGTTAATGTTACGGATTCATGGTTTGATAAAAATTCATTTTTACAAAAGCTTTTCCAATTAGACAATTTATTTTATGAAAATTCAATTTGAATAAAAATCGATGTTAAAGTCACTGTAGGTTTTCCAATTAGACAAGTTATTTAACAACACCTTACATACTATAATACATGTTGGGTTAATCTGATTATCTACATCAATAACCATTATAGAGAACCTTTCAGTGAATTAATGATTTCTATCAGTTGATCTGTCATGTACCTTGGTCTAAATGCATACTTATATAATTGATTATTGTTATTATAAAACACACGATGGACTTGGTAACAATTAAGTACAGAAACTTAAAATAGATGCTATGGATTGAAATCCTAAATGGCTCATCATGGAATAAAGTGACTCTTAATATGTTAGTATTTTCATTTCATCTATAGGTAGGTAGACTAAAAATGGGAGGCCATCTGTAATCTGTTTTTGAAGTTACAAAGTCACCCACCATTCCTATGCAGCGATTATGATGTACAAGACTACTACTACCTTACAACTTACAAGACATTCAAACCTTCACCAACTATATGCTCATAGAAGGGCAGATTCAATAAATTAACCAGATTCAATAATTTAACAAGTTCAATGTGTCAGACCTTATTCAATGCACCAAGGCTGATGACTTTAACCCCAATTTTATCAGCCCTGTGGATAGCTTGCTCAATTTGATTCTTGATTCCCTCAGTCGCAAATGGCAAGAAATACTGTAAAAATGTTGAAAAAAAAAAAATAAAAGTCAACCAATACTTGTTAATTTCCATTCTTTGCAGCATTCATGGTGGAAAAAGGGAAATAAACAAAAAATGGATATAAATTAAGCCAATAAAGCTACCTGAAAACCACATCTAGGTATAAGCCACGTTTGGTGAAGTTTGCCTCTGAGATAGTAGAAACTAACTAAAAAGGTCTAGGACGAAGCCCACATTGCTAGCAAAACTAGAAAAGTAATGGGCAAGCCTGGGAGCAAGAAGAACCTTGTTGTGTATGGCAATGAAGCAAAGGATCTATAAACGAATTGAACATGCATACTGGATGACACATCAACTATATGTGCTAGGAAAACACAATGGGGTACCATATCACCGTTTCCTGCAATGACAATTGAATGGTAATGGTAAAATTTTATTTTACATCAAAACATAGAATGCGGCTTCTGTGGAATGCTATTGGTGATGTAATGATGTTGAGTTCCCATAAAGCATTGAAGTCAAAATGAATAAAAGAAAAATTGGATGAAGTGATTATTAAAGCTGAACTTAGTACTTTGTGTGATTTCCATGAATATTGTTGAGGGTATTGCCAAGTGCATCAAACAAAGGCATGAAGAGGCACAAATTAGTGTCCTTATCAGAGTTGAGTACGTGGTGATATCTGCATCATACCATAGAAAGCCAATCAATGATACATACAACTCACAACTGCAAAGAAATGGACATGAATAAAGATAAGCTTTTGAACCAATGACATTTGATATTGAAGAAAGCTAAATACATTATGCGGAAAAATTTAAATAGGCTTCAAGCCTAACAAACATCTTTAGCTATTTGGTTCTCAAAGAATTTAATAGCCTCCTAGTTGTTGAACTTGTGGACTAGTTGTTTACATGAACTTCTCTCTTCATAACAGAGAACCTTAAATTATTAGCTTTAGGCCCTTTTTTTTCCATCCACCCCTCTCTTAATGGTATGTTTGTATGGACAAGGACAAAGAGAAATAAAAGCACTTAAAATTATTGTTTAGGTAATTAATTAGTGATGTTGCTTGAAAGTTCTATAAAAATAGGAAAAGCAAATAAGGATTTTCAATTTTTATGTAATTATCCAAAATCACAGTTCCTCTAATTTATATAAACTTTCTTCCCAACTCAAATTTTTCTTCACTTGTTTCTTTCGCTACCAACATTCAAGTATGCCATAAAGAACCTGAAGTGTCACAACTATTCACGTACGGTTTCGTTTGTACTACAGGACACACAATAAATGCTTTTGACTTGCCGTCCTAAAAATTTGATAGAAATCAATGCGAGCTTTCTTATGTCTAGTTGAGGATCAAATATATGATGCCAGTAACTAAGATTTATATTGGAAAATTATGGATGCAACAAATGTAAATTAACTTACGTCGGTGTGTATATCTACTATCTAAGACATGGAAGTTTCTCGAACAATTGATGAGGAAAAATTTCAACATTGCAGTGGCCCAAGCATTTCAGGAAATAAAAACTCAAAACATAACCATATATCATGCTTGCTGATCCATATCCCATCAAAGAAGCCCCAAGGATAGGGATTCCAATGATTACCGTCATAAGGTGATGCTCCAAAAGTGTTGCATTTCCAGTTGTAGGAAAATAAGTCATATTTCAATAACCAACACAACATTAAAGTATTTTGCAATGAATATAAGATAATAAATGTATTTTTATGTTTGGCCTAGAGAATTATTTACAAGTCTTCCTTTTTTTAACAATCAGATAGGTCCAAAATCAGAATACAAGAGGAGGCTTAAAATGAAGAAGGGTAAAGTTTATATATGATTCTCACCAGTAAAAGACTGTGGTACAGGAGATCAATGATGAAGTGAATGATAATGGGTGAAAAGATAGTCTCCATGGAACTTCCTATGCACCCTATAATAAAGTGGCTTTGAGATTCCCACATGAAGAACCAAAGCAACAATAATACCTTTTACATTCCAGAGAGAAAGATGCTAAAGAAAGGGAAACATATACCATATATGCCATGGAGGCAACTAGTGCATGCAGAATCAACAAATTGTCCCTATTGGAAAAAAACAAGTATATTAGAATGTACATATGAAACCATTTTCAACATAATGTAATTTCAATACAATAATTAAAAAGAGAGAGAGACAGAAACAAATCCATTTTGAATTGTTTACTAGTCCCATTCTTTGTGAATCTGCTTGAAATCAACACCCTTTTAAACAATCCATTGATTTCTGGTTAGAAAAAAGGCCCATACAATAAATACTATATATATCATTGGAAAGCAAATAAAGATGACACACATAACCTATGTCAGTACAAGTAAAAATTAACATAACAAATAAATAAGCATGGCATAGCTAGATGTTTTTGTACCTTGTATGTTCCAAAGTTCTCCCAAGGCCATGCTGATAAAGGAGGCCCCATTTCAACAACTGCACAAGTATATTGCAATTAAGATTCCCTTGTGATCAAACATAATTGGTCCACACTATATTGTCTTTTCTTCTAGGCACCTATATGCTTTTTTTGTTGTTTCTCTCTGTATTTATTAAGAAGACAATAGTGTCGAAAGAAAGCAGCAACCGAATACGAAAAAAGAAAAGAAAGAAACCAGCAACCCCAAATATGTAGACATACAACATGCCATATAGATTCATTGAACACCTCATCTCTGTAACTATAAATAATTACACAAAACTTATGGAATGTATATGTGCTACCTGATTTTTCTTCTTGTTAGATGCACTGTCAATAGGACTACCATAATGCGGATAACAATGACCTGCAACCAATTAGTGTGCCACAACAAAAACACTTATCCTATCGGGATAAGTACAAATTGCAACCACAAAACATTGTGCAATGACTTCGGTCCACAAAAATATTAACAAAGAAATATATAATAATGTTGAATTAAATGTCAATTGACCATAATTGTTTATAATGTAAACAATGAAAATGTTAACTTCCAAACAAAAATCTTCCTATGTCATCTAAATTTTTCTAACTTCCATGTTTTTAAGTTGTAGAAAATATGCTGCCCATTTCTTGCGTAGTGATGTCATGGCTTCATTGTCTAACGCTGTTCCATCACAAAACCACTACAAAATTGTAAACATGAAATTAGTGTCATACATCAAGCATTAAAGTAGGATTTGATACCAAAGTAACAAATTAGGTATTGTTATAGTATGCATACCTTGTTCCATTCATTCTTCAAACCGTCGCTGACTATGAACCACATCCAATGCATGACATAATATCCACACTCATAGCTTCCGAGTTGAACATGACTCTAAATGCAGTATGAAATTACCTAAGCTAGTACTTTTATACTAACACATGGTACTAATTTGAAATGCCTATTGATGAAATAATGACATACCTTTGGTTCAATCCACCGAGGTGCAGCTTCATCTGCCTTACCTTCCAAACTACTGGATAATTTCTTCATTGCACTAGTTTCCAAAATAACAAAAACGTATATAACAAAAAATACTTTGTTGCTATACTACACTTGGTAAACAATAAATTTGTTATAATTTTAACAATAACCTGTTAATTGCAACCTTGATGTGAACATCAGGCTTTTTACGTAAAGAAGAAAATCAAACAACAATATTGTCCCGTGGACACATAACAAGAAGTTGTCAATGTGTCTTGAAGTAAAAAAATGTAATTAAAGAACTTATAATGCAAACTTTTTCACAATAATGACATCAATTTCACTTACTGATTCAAGTAAGGTCCTAAGTACACTTGTCAATGTGATTACTTGGCCCACGTTTCAATGTATTATTGACATTCTTCACGTCTGTCCTTTGCGTGGTGTATAGACTGTGGCTCAAGGAAACCATACACTGAACCATAACCTAAGCTTGTACTTCAATCATTCATAAACCTATTTCAAACATTTGACATGAATATTGTTAAGCATATATTGTAAAGAATATTAATTATGACTTAACTTGTACGACACCTTCTAAACCTAATTTACTTACATCATCCACAGGTGTAGTATAGATATGTTCAAACATTTGTCACCTAAAATGATTTCAGTAACATCTGCATGTGTGATTAAAAACCCATCTTTTGCATTAGGTATCCCAAATTTTGTCCCGTCCCACGACAACTCAATTGGCTTTTGGTAAACATCAAACAAGTTCTTAACCAATTCTCCCAATGGATTAATTGTAGCCACTGTGTCGCCCCTTTCAGTAGGTCCAACCGACTTCGGAACACCCTTTTGTGAATCCTACATGGTTAATGAAAATAACAATTACTCTAATTTTGTTTAAGAATGTCACAAAAATTAATACATTCAGAGGGAATAGAAAAAACCTCATCAAACACAACTTTTACAAGATGTGTCAGCCATCCGATGAATGTGCCAATGGTTCACCTCACAAACTGAACCTCTAACATTGGAAAGGGACTTGAGCGTCATTGTTGTAAACTGTGAGAACACTCACCCGAAGCACGTCATATGCATAAGGGACATTGTGTATGGTGGATGAATTGTCATACATTCTTCCCAATGCCACTAGCCAAGTACTCTGTTCAACAACTATGTACAAGCCCATAGTATCCACACGAACATCAAAAGGCTCTTTACCTAATGCATTTGTGTCAGCTTCAACACAGCTCCCCTTCGTGCTCACACGTGCAGCTAAAAGTTCTATATCCGGCGCCTCAACGGGGGGTGAGAGATGTGATGCAATCTAGTATAACTTTATTTTTATTGCTTCTTTTAACTCTTGTTTAATTATCTCCAAACTACGTTTGTTTTCCTCTTCTACTTTCCTCCTCCACGCCTCCTACAGGTGCTTGTTTTCCTCTTCCACCTCTTTCCTCCACTCATCCTTGAGGTTACCGATGATGTCAGCCAATTTTTGTTAGGTGATTGATGTGGACGAAGTGTTGGAGCCAAATGAGGCTTGTCCAAAGTATTGGCAGATTGTGACACCTGTCCCTGCAACACGAACACGACCTGGATGCTTAGGTCGGCCAATAGCAGTGTTCAGTATGTCCTCATGAACATGCAGAACAAAGTTGTCCTGCGTCGTTTGTTCCTCTAAAAAATCCTGCGAGCAACACAATATGGATTTACATTTCAATGTTCATTGTTATAAAAAAATAATTTGACTTTGACTGTGAACAAACGACACATGAACTCACAATTTTGTCTGATATTTGTTGTGTTGCTGCATAGGTCATCTGCCCATATCGCTTTGTGTGGGCCATCTTCCACTTGACATGTCTCAAAATGGGGGATGGAGGGTCCACGGTCTTTGATGAATTTTCAGTAAACTCAGCTTCGTGTTCTCGTGTCTTCCTCTTCTCGTCCATAAGTTTTTTTTCAAGAAGATCATAACCCCCAGGAGATAGTAAGTGGGGGTAGTCAATGTATTTTTTAATTTCCTATGCCTTTTTCCATATTCCCTTACAAAAATAATTAACAATTTGCACAAATTATTCAATAACAAAAATCATACTTAATTCAATTTGAAATACAAATGTACTTAAACAAACCTGCCAATTAGGGGTTGGGCGGCTTTTTGCAAATTCGGCCCATGTAGCTGGATCAATACCATACTTAAAGGTAGGATCATCTATTTGTTGACCCTCATTGTCAGCATAAACAAATTTTGTCGTCAAGGAAGACTTAAATTGCCTCCATCTAGTAGCGACTATTGACATGACCTTCTTTTTCGCATTGTCACCTTCAGGGATGTCAAATTTGCCCTGCAAATCAAAATTGTTATGTAACAGTAAGTCAATGATCATTTTTTAAACTTAGTTAAAGATAATGTTATACATACATGTACTTAAATGCACTTACCAAAATGTCATCCCATATTAGGTCTTTGGAGATTTTGGGACAACATTCCAATTGGAGTGGACAATAGGAATTTTTTCTCGTGCCACAACCCCCAGATAACTATGAAACTTTTCTTTATGAGGGTCTGATCCTCTCCTAGTCGTAGGATTGATGTTAACAATTGGTCGCGGCTGATCCAAGCTTCTAACAGTGAGCCTTCTTAGCCTGGTGGATTGTCTAGTCCTCCTTGACGTAACCTCCGGAGGAATATCTGAATGTGGAGGGGACCTTGGGGGTGTTGCCATGACTCTGCGCAAATAAAACAAATTGAGTTAGGACATAGTGAGTTATATAAACAACATATAAGCATTAAGTTGTAAATATCCAAATAAATAAATGTATTACAATTATGAAAGATGTATGTTATATACATTACTTTGTTCTTACGCAGTTACATAGGAATGTTCTCCCATAAACCTTCATCATGATCATTATGATTTGCATGTACATCATCCTCCTCGTGTTCTGCATTTATCGAAGGCATTTGTTGGGAGAAAGGCGGCATGTCGTTGACATCAAGTGTTGAACCATCAATATGGTGACTAATATAATTTTTTCTCCCTTGTAAAACCACTGACCATCTAGAGTCGCACGGATCTTGTACATAAAACACCTGCCTAGCTTGTGTTGTCATGATGAATGGGTCATCCTTGTAACCAACCTTTTGAAGGTCTACTAAAGTAAATCCCATTTTGTCATGACGCACTCCGGTATTTCCATTTACCCACTAAGACTTGAAGATAGACACTCTAAATTGACCGTAATCAAGCTTCCAAATATCTTCAATGACTCCATAGTAAGGCATGGATGCTTGAATGCGATTGTTATCTAAAGCACTACAAAAGTGATCCAATTGACCATCAACAATCACCCCACTGTTCTATATGCTACTTTTGTCATCCTGTGACTTTGTGTAGAAGGAATAATGATTGATATCATATCCCTTCCAAGTTGGAACATTCAAATTTGGACCAACAACTAACAATCTTAATATGTTCGAGGCACTCTCATCTGCAAAGATTGTTTGTCTAAACCAGTTGATGAAAGTTCTATTGTGCTTTTGCAACAACCTCATATTGTTCATTTTTGGGTGAGTACCAGTGACATGTTGTTTTTGAGCATCTATGTATGGGATCACCTCTACTGTGTTGTTTAATACTTATAGATGAGCTTGTGACAGCTGTTGCCGATCCATGGTTACAACATTAAATCCTTGTGTATCCCTACCATGAATAGTGCAGTCATGACAACTTTGAGGAACGTATCTTTCAACAATGCTTGCCTTTGATCGATATTGATTCTTTGTATATCCTTTCAACACCTTCATATAACGTTCAACCAAATACATCCAACGTAAAAAGATGGGCCCACACGATCGAATCTCCCATACAAGATGAACAATTAAGTGAATCATGATGTCAAAAAATGATGGGGGGAAATACATCTCCAATTCACATAGGATAATGGAAGCCTGATTCTCCAAATCAACCAATTGTTGAGGGTCAATGACCTTCCTACAGATAGCATTAAAGAAAAATAAAACAAGCAAGTTATGACAAGCCTAACTTTCTCAGGCAAGATACCATGAACTACCACTAGCAACAGTTGTTGCATTAACACATGACAATCATGAGATTTCAAGCCAACCAACTTCAAATCATTAACTGACACAAGGCTCTTGATATTGGAAAAGTATCCTTGTGGGACTTCTACATTTCTCAGACAATGACAAAAAAAAAAAATTCTCCTTGGTTGACATTGTGTAACATGCTGGGGGCAAATACGTTCACTGACCTTGTGCTTGCGGATGCAACTGCTCTTGTATACCCATGTCAACCAAATCCTGATGACATTTCAAACCATCATTTGTCTTGCCTTTGATGTTAAGAAGGGTGTCAATTAAACCACCACACACATTTTTCTCCACATGCATTACGTCCAAACAATGTCATACATGTAGATTATACCAATAAGGAAGATCAAAGAACACTGACCTTTTCTTCCAAATGTTCTTCTCAGACGGATCCTTCCTTTGTGTCTTACCAAAAACAATTACGATTCTTTCACCCGATCATAAACTTCCTGTCCAACTAAGGGTTTCAGTGCACCTTCAATCTCATGGGTTCCATTAAATGCTTTCTTCAATCGCCGATACGGGTGATAATGTTTAAAAAATGTTCGGTGCCTTGTATATACTGTCTTCTTTCCATGTTTCAGTTGGATGTAACTCATGTTTTTCTCCCAGATTGGACATGCATGGTGTCCTTTCACACTATATTCGCTCAAATTCCCATAAGCTGGAAAGTCATTAATGGTGGAAAATATCATTGCACGCAACCTGAAGGTTTGTTGAACATTCCCATCATACACATCTACCTCGTCTACCCAGTATTTTCTCAAGTCTTCAATCAAGGGAGTAAGATGCACATCAATATTATTTCCTAGATGTCTTGGACCCGCTATTATCATACACAACATAATATATTTTCACTTTATGCATAACCAAGGAGGAAAGTTGTAAATCATTAGCAAAACAGGCCATGAACTGTGGCTTTTGCTCAAGTTACCAAATTGATTCATGCCATCTGAAGCAAGACCAAGCTATAGGTTTTTTGGATCCTCTCCAAATTCAGGATACAAGTGATCAATTGTCTTCCATTGTGGAGAATCAGTGGGATGTCAGAGCAACCCATCATTTATTTTGCCTTCTACATGCCATCTAAGGTTTTTTGCATCGTCTGCACTAACAAACAATCGCTTAAACCTTGGTATAATTGGAAGATACCAACAAACCTTTGTTGGACAATTGTTGTTTGTGGCTACATCATCACTACATTCGCCATCGTTCACTTTGTAGCGTGATACCCCACATGTCGGGCAATTGCATATTTCCACAAACTGATTTCTGTACATAATATACTCATCAGAGCATGCATGAATTTTCTGGTACTCCATACTCACAAGACATAATATCTTCTTTGCCTCGTAGTGACACTTGGGTAACATGTTATCGTTAGGAAACATATTCTTCAATAACACAAGCAACTTAGTGAAACTTTTGTCACTCCACCCAAATCTGGCCTTCAAGTTCACCAAAGCTAGTACCGCGGATAACCGAGTGAAGGTTGTGCACCCCAAGTACAATGGTAGCTTGGAATCAGTTTGTAATTTTTGATAATAAGGCGCATGAGCTTGCAAAAAACCCTCTTGGCCAAGCTCGCGTATCATGTCTTGCATACGATCTCCGATTTGTACATGTACCACCTCAGTGTGAGGGGCTGTTGACATGTGTGGCAATTCACCATGCCATATCCAATTTGTATAAGTTAGACTGAACCTGTCACATATAAGATGTGATCTAATGTCATTCAATGACTAACGTCCCCCATTGACACCGTTAACACATGGACAAAAATAATTTCCACCTAACACTGGTGCATATTGTTGCACAAATTGCAAGAAATCTTCAACCCCCTTCTGATAGTTGTCACTTATTTGTGGTGCTTGAATCCAACTTCGATTCATGTTTTGTGTTCTATGATATTGGCTATGTTATCCCATATGCATGAAAATCTCACTTTTTCCATATAAAGGTCAGGTCCTATCCCATTCAGGAACACCATTTTTTGCTTCATTCATGTGTACAATTTGATGAAATTTCGGCAACATTTTGCATTGGTTTCCAAGTACACGAAATGAAAGCAGTCACATAAATTGACCACAATCAAGTATGCACTCGAAAAACAAAGCAATAAGCAATAAACTGAAGTTTCATCAAATATAACACAACATACTTAACCTATAACTATGAATGAAGTAAAAAAAAAGAGTTCCCAAACTATCCGAATGGACAATTCAAGATTCTATACCACGACTAATCCAAACTATCCGCATTAATCAAGGTATGGAATCTCAAACGGGAAACTAAAGTTCACTCAAAATGCACATGTTTTTAATGGAAAATAATAGTCATATATGAGCAACAAACCAAGTATCCAATTAAATGTCGGATTGAGTTCCATACCTAGAAAGATGCTTGTAACAATAAGTATGAGTGTGGTAAAGGCAGCTTCAAATTGTATGACTTTATCTTCGGACAAGCAACAACAACATAAAAGCACCTTAAATTCCTATGCCAGTGAAATTGTAGTACCTACAACGAATAAGTGTAGGTGACAAAATTAAGTTGCGCATTTTGAATAGAGTTTCATTGTAGATGTTGAAGTTATAATGTGTATTGCAATCCTTGTTCGCATTATCCACCTGTTTTAATCAATTCATATAATTTAATGCATATGTATTCAGCAAAAATAAAATTATTTTATTTCTTAACTTCTATTGGAAAAAGGGCTAGCAACTTACCCAAAAATAAAATATAAACTTGTCCCATAAGATTGTTCTTCTTTTGGTCTCTTATCACATAATATAGGTTTGTGTTGAATTGTCCAAAGTTTCTTCAGTCTTTACCTACATAAATGATAGAAAATTGACATCCTTAAACCTAATTAACCAAGCTAAAAAGCACCTTAGTTAAACCAAGCAGCACTAGAGGTGAAGCATAATTTTAACCAATCTTTCATTACCATAAATAGAAAATATGTATATTATAGTAGGTAAACAATATTGAGTAAAATTCTTAGCTTCCTCTCTTATTTTCGTTGACCAAGTGGGTTTTCTTGTCCTTTAATTAAATTGCAGGCAGAGCCAATAAAGGAGTTGAGTGCGGTGAAGCATTGCAAATGCTATAGAAACATGAGCACGTGTGCCATTTAAGTAAAAGCTAACATTGTTGACTCAATGTTTCTTACTTGGCCAACTCCTCATTAGAGAATTCAACCACCAAGTTTTATGGTTTTACTACTTCAGCAACATGAGATAAAGCCTTTACTTTGAAGTGTCAATGTGGTTTGGAAATTAACCACCTAACATGCATACTTGAAGAATTGACACAACAGTGCAAAACCTGAATGTGGTACTGCTATAAAACACTGACTCAAATCTATATTCTCGGCAATACAAGGCTACTTAGCAATACAAGGGTACTTTTTGCTGCATGTATGTTCTCACTTGCATCAATTGCTTTGGCAGCTCTGTCTGGGACATATATCTTTGGTGACTCCTTCACAGATGTTGGAAACAATAATTTTCTACAATATTCTTTAGCCAAATCTAACTATCCTTGGTATGGGATTGACTACAGTGGTGCCCAGGCCACTGGAAGATTCACCAATTGAAGAACTATTTTATCATATGTATTTCCTCCATCTCCGTACTTTTCTTGTTTTTGTTTCTTCTTTATATTGAATACGAGTTTAATTTCTATTAATGTGAGTGGCAAATCTAGGATCCTGAGTCACTAAGTAGCAGGGGCAATCTATTCAAAAAAATAATACTCAAAGGTGTAAACTATGCTCTGGTGGGGCAGTTATTGTTAATCATACTAGACTTTACTTTGTAAGCAAAACATCTTCAAACCCTCCGGACTTTCTATTTACAGGTTAGAATTTGAGTAGCCTCTCAGTTAACTTACATTCTGTGTTTTGAATATTTTAGATTCACAAATTATCTTTTGACGATGAAATAAACAATTTCAAGAAAACCAAAGAAGTAAGAAACAAAGTTTAAGGCATAACAAATGATATTACTAATTTTCTTTTTAATCACTTTCTGTATGTCTATGGAGTTATAGAGTTTAAGTTATTTTTCATGAAAGCTAAGTTGAAAATTTTAAATCATGGGTTTGATATGTTTCCAATAACCTTAAGGTTTGAGGGTGAACCTTCTCTACGAGGGACAAAATGAAATATCCAAAAGGTTGTGAGGGTCAGGTTCAACCTAGTGGCTTATGCCTAATAATGGCTTAAAGGCTTAAATAGGGAATGGTTTGCGTCTAATGTCGGATGCTATATATCAAAAGTTTCACCTTTGCTAATAGATCAAGCTTTTAGCATGGTGTAAATGTTGTTGGTTGTATCACCTGCATTTGTCAAGTTACCCTTAGTTCTGTACAAGTCCATTAAAGATTTTAAAATTATGGTATACTTATTTGTTTTATGACCTTTATCTTGTTATGTAGTATGCTGAACTTTGACAATTCTATTTCTACCAAAGCAACACTATCTTATCTCTCCAGAACTCTCTAGCACATCTGTTCATGTCTCATACAAGTCTTAGATATTTTAGTTCTCTTTCTGTAGTAGATAGAGTTTAGGAACTATATTATGATTCTAGTGGTTATGATTTCATCTTTTTGAGCAGCTAACTCAGTTATCTCTTTCAATTCTTAAATAGAGAAGGGGGTGCCTGTACATTAAACTATTCACCAGTCAGGGGAATTTATTGTTACCTGTCCAAGGGCATACCACTACGGCTTCAATTTTGCCTTCAACTGTGTAGAGCCTGTGAATGTGGCTCCTATTGATTGGCTTGTGCATGGCCAAAATGTTGTTGAGCTTTACAGTTTGTAGTGTTGTAAGACTTCAATGTCTCATGACAAGTTATTATTTGGATGTGCTTAGGAAGCCATGCATGCCCTTGTCCCTTGTAGAGCTAAGTGTTCATGGAAAACAAAATCTAAAATATATAAAATGAAGACGTGCTTGTGGGAAAAATGGAGTTCTTACCAAGGCAGTTAAGGTAATGATTCTTGCATAGTCTTTATCTTTGATCATAACCCACTCCACATATTTTATAAAGCTTTATAACACTTTGATTGGCATTTATTATTTAATTTTAGTTCCCATGCAGATACTTGTTCTTCATTTCATTTTTTTCCATATTTTGTTACCCTTATTTTTGACAGACAACAATAACTATGGAAAAGGAAAGCCTTCACTTTCTTCCAACTCATTTAAAGAAGCTGAGGATGGACAATAAATTTTATTTGTTTGAGGAAAGAGAATGCTTCTCTTGCTTCTATGATTTGCACCTATCTGCCTTAGGTTGCAAGTGCTCTCCTCACTGTTATTGTTGTCTCAAACACTCAAATTTGTTTTGCTCATGTGAAATGGACAACAGGTTTATTCTATTTCGTTATACTATGAATGAACTAAGTACATTGGTTGAAGCATTAGAAGGAGAATCACATCCTATTGAAGTGTGGGTAAATAGAAACTCTGGAATGGTTTATGGTAATGCTGAGGATGCTTGCATTTATAAACAAGATGTGGAGAGTGCCATTTGTCAAACCCAGAGTTACAAAGAAGGGAAAAATTCAACTTGTGCAGGAACTAATGATAAGTCAAATTCAACTATACCTAGTAGTTCTTACAACCACATTTCAGCAGAATTAGTCCACTCAGAGTCAAATTCTACTATACCTAGTAGTTCTTACAACCATGCACATTTCAACCACATGACAATAGAAAGTTTCAGAATTGCACCAATTATCTAAATACAAGTAAAAATATGTTACATGTTAAACCATTCAGACATTTTTATTTATCAATTAACCCAATACCCATGTCCCTGGATATGGTACAGGGTATGAAAAGGTAGGACCTGTACCCTGACCATGCAGTTCATCTGAAGGCTTTAAATAAATATGGTAAATTTTCAGCCTTTACCATAATATTTAATTTTCATTGGACGCCTTTTTACTATGTTCGTATGTTCGTGGCTACCTAATATTAGAAACAATTTTCTGACTGTGAATCATTTATATGATAATTTATTTGTTAGGTTATTAAACCTGTTAATTTAATTAACAAGTTGAAAACTCAGTTGTAAGGCTAAATTTGCAAAGGATTGTTAATTAGAACAAAAGTAATTATATTAACCTAGACTTGTACCATAATTATATGATATTGATAACTAATTTAGATAATCAGTAGTAATAATTAGTAACTACATAATATTGTTGATATCGTAAATGAATTTGGTGTTAGTGTGTCAACCTTTTGTTGATAGTCATGAACTTGTATAAATATTGTTCAAATAAAATTTTGTTTATTACAACTGACAGACTAAGATCTTAGGGAAGCAAAGCTTAAAATCAACAAGGATATAAACTTCCATTTATAATCCAAATTGTTGACTTCACTACTATGCCAAAATAAGACACTTTATTTGCTCACTCAGACACATAACATTATAAGATTGAAGTTTTCTCATTTTTGTCATAGCTCCATGATCACTACCTACTTTAAGAAATTCTAGAGCTACCTTCCATGCTTGAACACGGTATAGTAAAAGCCTACACTAATGACTGTACTCTCAATATCATTTTGAATATATAATGAAAGGAGATAACTGAGAAAAGTAGCCTATAATGAAAATGCCAAACCCTTAAGTCGCCAGAAGTAAAAAAAGAACCAAAGCTACATTGGGAAGGAACAACAAACTTCAACAGAACAACTATAACAAAAACTAAATTTGGATATTATGTGTTAGGGGAAACAAGGGCTTTTGTGAGACATGTCATGTAAGGTAATGTTAATTGAACATAATGAATAGGGAAACATTATGGTAAAACTTCCCTCCCTACCTATTTTTCTTGTCCTATGAAAATTGTTATTTTAAACCCTTTATCATAGTGCTTCAAGTAGTTCAAAGTTGTAGTGGTTTGTTGTTTTTAATTTTTTAACTTTTGTTGTTGCTAACTTCTGTCTATGTGGTTTCTCTTGGTGTACATTTTAGAATATTTAAGCATTCCAGATTAGGCTTGCATATACTAACATGAGCTGACAACTGAATCTGTTAGTGAGAACATAGTAATGAATAGTGTGCAATAGTGGTGTCATAGCAACATCATGGACCAGCCCTCGACAGCAATAACTTTCAAATATTGGAGGGGATTTCAATAAAGGTTGTTGTGGTGGCAATAGTGGCAAAATTTTACCATTTCTTGTGTTATATTATTGGCAAATTCATGACGTCTTTTAGACACTACTTCAAAGTTTTACTGATTGTTTGTATTTGGTTAAAAACTCAATGTTTCACTAACATGACTATTTTTAGCTTTGGGAGGTCCCTATTCACGCAACATGCAATTCTCTATCTACTGTTTCAACTCAAACCTACTAATACCCACTACTAACTGGATTTGCTTCCTAAACAAGCCCTACATTTTTTGTCAAAGCTTGGGCATACACACTGCCCAAACTTCAACAAATTACCACAACATATGGACCCACCATTGCCCAAATAACAAATTAATTAAATAGAAATTAGTTGCCCAACAAAATAGAGGAACAGTTTTGACAATGGCTGCTTACCTAGCTGACGATGGTCGCACACAACGCTAACGTGACACACAAGACACAAGTACAATGGCCTCTGAGTGGATGAACGGACCGAGGACACAAAGCGAGCTAACGAGTCATCTCTCTAGGTGAGCGAGGTGCGCGCGAGGTTGAGTGAGCTGAGGTACACGCGACATAGCCAGCTAGGGATAATATTTTAGAAATTTTGGGTACAAATTCAACGATGGTCCTTTAGACAAAATCGTCATTGTCTATGTTCCACAAAATTACACAAATGTCACCATCCTACATTCTAAGACGGTTGAACAAAACCGTCTTCAAACAAAAATAATATAGTAGCAGGTAGACCATTTTGCCATTGTTAGTTTTCAAGATCCAACACCCATTACTACTTTTTATGCTATTTGATAGGATTTTCTAATATGCTTTGGACGTAGTAGAGTTTTTGACATTTCTTAAGTAGTTTATGTCTATCAAGTGGGCAGTTATTTTCTGTATAATATTAAATGCTTATGTTAAATAAAATAAGCCTACAACAATTTAGAAAACATACAAAATGCTATTCTTATTCATAGCACAACCCCTTAAAATTTTTCAATAACCAACAATATCACTGAATTTTGCGTGAGCTATCCACACAATGAATTGCACAATACATTTTTTTATAATATTTATAAAGTTATTTTATACTTGAATTCATATATTTCTATCTTTTTTTTTTTGAGAAAAAATAAAAATAAGATTATAATTTTTTCTCTCTAATTTTATAGTAAATCTCATTCAAGAGTATTTTGTTTTAATTTTTATTAGATTATTTTAAAATATTATATTGATGGTATTAAATGAATCAATTTTACTACTTTCAGACATTTGATGATATTGTGTTAATTGTATTGGACATTTTGATGAATCATGATATAAAATAGTAGTTCTAAGAAAAAAAGATCAAATTTAAATGGGTAACTCGTTGCCCCGAACTGAACCAAATTGTTCATGAATGGGCCGAGTTGGGTTTCAAAAAAAAAATTTGTGAAAATCGAACCGAAGCAAACCGATCAAATTTGATTGGGTTGAGTGCTGAATTTGACCAAAATCGGCTCGAACTAGCCTATGAATTGATAAGTGTTATGCATACGTCATTTGTATACTTAAATCATATAGCAATTATCTAATTTTCTTCTCTTTTGTTTCTTCTTTTGTGTTAAAACAACAAGAACTTAGCTTCTTCTGAGTTTTTATCCAGAAGATGCTAAAGTAATGATTTTATAGTAATTTTGGTTGTATTTTTCATATAGATATAGTAGAGGTATGGAAGAGGATTGAAGTACTGAAGTGTCATGCTTAGCGCGACATCCTCACTTAGTGCATCAGGACCACTCAGCCCAAGAAGCCCGCTTAGCGCAAGAAGCTAACCTGAAGGCTAACTGTAACGTGCATCTAGTGGCTTAGCGCGCGGTCACTTATGCCAGGAGGACTTTGCATGTGCACACAACGCGCACGTGTAGGCTTAACGCACATTGGCGGTTTTGATTGGTTATCAAGTGAGAAGATATTTGCAAAAAGTGGATTTTATATATAAAATCAACATTCATTCATTGAGAATCCTTCACTACGAAGCAAAAGGAAGCAGAGGAAGGAAAAGAAAAGCTCAGGCAACCAGTGCAAGGAAGATCTTCTTCTAGAGCTCTGACCAATATGTTTCACTCCATTTCTCTTCCATTTTCTTCCATTTCATTCCACCTTTTATATTTGTAAGTTTTTCATGACAATGAGAGACTAAAATCACCCGTTGTTGGAAGCTCTGCAAATCAAACTCTCTTTGATATAATGATTTTAAACTATCTATTAATATGATGTTGATATTATTGTTCTTTTCTGTGCTCATTCACATGCCGATGGTTTGATCATCCATTTTCACGTATTGTTTTAAGATTTAGACATTGAAAAATGTTTATATGCTAAGAACTTGGGAAGAACATTTAGGTGATCCATGTTTATGGATAGAGTGGTATTGTCTAACTTGTTTATGCATCTCTGTTCCTAATGCAAATTATTTAATATAACTCTTAAGGGATTATGAGCGATATTAGGTGATTTAGGCTCTCTCACTTGAGGGATCATGGTTAAAGTAGGTTAATAAATGCAGGTAATAATCATATTCATGTTAAAAAGAGAAAAATCAATTACAGTTGCATCAATAGTAGTTCTAGTAAGCAGAACCCCCAACACGTTCTATAACTCATCACCAACACCATATCACAACTCCAAGCGTTTGTTTTCTTACTCTCTCATGTTCCTTGCTTTGTAGTTAATTTACATTAATTTTTATTTGTACTTAATCAATGAACAAGATTCGATTTAAGTCACAAATTGCTTAAACATTATATATATATATATATATATATATATATATATATATATATATATATATATATATATATAAAATTCTGACTAGAAGCAAAGTTCTTGTGGACTTGACATTGTATTATCATTTTATTACTACATGTACGAATTGATACACTTGCCAAGGAGTCAACACGAACACCCCTTATGCATTTTATAAATTTGTGATTTTAGTCCCTTGATAGATTATTAACTAATAATTGTGATTATTAGAGATATCAAATCAATTATAAATCATTAAAAAACTTTAATAAAAGATTATTAACCCTAATGTGATACTATTGTTGGTGGAGTCGCATGTTACAGTGGACATGAAGAAAATGAACATAGTATTGTGAAAAATTATGATTAATAATTTTTATTCAATTTTTTAATAATTAATGAATTTGATTAATTTATAATTAACTTAATAACTCAATTAATCATAATTATTTGATAATAATTTATCAGGAGGACTAAAATCACTAAGACTAGGTGACCAAATATTACAATTAAAATCTAGGGAGGTCAAAATCATGGAATTAAAAAATTAGGGGACCAAAATCGCAATTTAGGAAAAAAAAAACATTGTTACTTTTGGTAATGAATGTAACATTTATATCCTCCATTGTTACTTTTGGTAGATGGAAGTTTTTTTCTTCCAATAATTTTGTTCCTCACTTTTACAGAGGAATACGATAATCAACAATTACATTATATATACTAAAAAATGTAAAAAAGGAGAGATTTCTTGCATTAACTAGCATGGAATTAGGCCAATACAAGTTTTAGGGTCATTGTGTTATCTTCATGTGTTTGCGTCCAAGGCTAGGATGGTGCTAAGGTTCATTGGGTTCATGTAGGCTTTAGAACCTGACATAATTTCCTCCACAATAAGCCTATTGGCCTTTTCAGATGGATGGAATGCATCCCAAAATGCATACTGCTCTCTGTTGGTGCAAAGGTTGGAGAGTGCTGTGCATAGCCCAAGTCCATTGTAAGGTCCTTGCCCACAACAAGCTACTTGTGATGTAAAAAACCCTGCACAAAGCAACAACATAAATGTTAGTTTGCTTGATAATTTCTTCATGACAGCACTAGTTAAATAAATTGCATTAAATCCCATGATTCAATTCACATATTTCTATTTTTTTGTCTCCATTATCCTCTAATGGCACATCATTAATTAAAAAGTAATATTATTTCACCTCATTATTAATATTTTCAAAGAGGTGAAATTTTGCACTAAGGACAAAGGAGACTACAATTGTGAACATGTTTTAAATGGTGGTCACGATCACATATTTTCACAATCTTTGATATTGCAAAAAAATTGCAATCAAATGTTACTGATGTGCCCACATGCATTTGTTGTACGTTGAGGTGACAGAGACCTAAAATATTTTGATGTTATGGTCAGAATTGCAATTGCATTGTGACCATAATTCAAAACCTTTTTTTCTGAGTAAGAATTGAAGTTATTAGGAATTACAACAATTCATGTACTCTATTCAATTATCTAAACTAAACTCTCTTAATAATTGAAAACCTGTGGGACGAAAAACTGGCTGGCTAGAGGGCGTGAATATTAATCAGTTAGTATGTTGTACCAAATTGTTGGGGGTTAGAAACGAAGTCGTTGTGCGTTTTTCCTGTGTTTGCAGCAATAAAAATGTCCTTTCCAATTTTCCTGTTGAGTCGTAGTAACATTTTTTCGAGTTGTGGGTTAAACAATGTTGCAGCTTGTTGTAATTCAGGAGCACATTGTCCATTTCTACCACGTTGGGCCAATTCTGATGGAACACAACCCAAGGGTCCTGTGCCTGTCACAAGAACTCTGCGTGCTCCCAAATCATACAATTTCTGAAATATAAAAATTAATGACTATGAGAACGAGGGATCACAAGACATTAAGTATCAATCTCAAGGTTTTAATTAAATATCAGTCACGGTCGCATTGCGGTTTTATCATGTTGGCTGATATGATGAATAAAATTGGGGTCACCAATAGTTAAAAAATCTTGATGTTACGGCAAAAATCACAACCGTGGACTGCTTTTTAAAACCTTGATAACCCTTCTGTTTAATCAATAGGGCGTTACCTTCAAAAGCTTTTGGTACTCAGAGATGAGATACTTGACATATGCAGGTAGTGGGTACTGTTGGGACCTTGCTGAGTTGGGCACCAAGAAGTAGTTGTTCACAAAATCATTGCCACCTACAGTGATGAGCACTAGTGCTTTATTCACTAAGCTCTTAGCCTGTGAAGCTCCAATTAAAGCTCTAACTCGGTTTTGGTACTCTTTAAAATAATGTAGCTGTCTATACATTCTGATTACATTTACCTGCAAAAGTGGCATACAATCATTTTAAGTGTAATCCTCAAAGTTAGCCTCAAAATTTATAAATTTTTTTTCCTTGAAATTTTTCCTTGACTTTGATCGTCTCTAATGTTTTTTATTTTGTATTTCATCCCTTAATTATTTTTTTTAGCACAATAGTGAGTAGGTTTACCATAAGATGATGTGTCAAGTTGACAAAACCAACTGAGGCGAAATACAATTTTTTTTTTTTATAGGAACAAATACAAAATCCGGAATATATATTCATGTAATTAACAAGTAATTAATGAACTTACAAACTGAATTCCAGTGTCATTAAGTATTCCAATTCCAGCTGAAGCGAAATTGGCACCAACAAGGAGCTTATTTCCACTTAATTCTGGACTCAAGTATGGCAATGTAGACTCAGCACCAAGTCGCTGACCTGAAACATCCCAATCAGTTAGCCATATACTTTATATGTCTCTATGTTAAGTTAATTGTTATATGCAAAGCTACATGACCAAAAAAAAGGGTTCAAACTTGGAATGTGAATGATGAAAATGAAGCCTAAAAAGATGAATGTTGAAGCTAAAAAGAGGTTCAAAAAGCGGCTAAAGAAGGGTAAACTTAACTGATAAGATCAGGAATGTTGTAGCCATTGGAGAAACGACCAGTTGGTCTATGACTTGGAGGGTAATCAATCCCATAAGGAGGAGCATCGGCACGTGCCGTGGTAGCCAAGTAATTGTTATTTCCACTATCAACAAGTGAATCTCCAAACACAAAGAATGCTCTTGGCCTAGCTTCAGCCCCTGAGACAATGACTCCAACCACTAACAAAACTAAACTAAGAATGGTCAAAGGAGCAAAACTTGACAAGATTGCCATATTGAAACGAACCTTTGGATGTGGGATTGGTGGTTTGTTTGCTAAATTAAGGACTAGATAATTTGGGATGTGGATGGAGGATTTCCCAGGATTCAAGTCTTTATATAATGAAAACTTTGTTGCACCATTTGAAACACAGATCTTACTAGTTTAGGAGGTCACTTTATTGCTCTATAATTCAAGGCTTTAAAACCGGTGTGGCATGTGATAGGTTAGATTTATTGATCAGATGCAACAAGAAATGAAAGATAACAATAGTACTTCCATAATACTTAAATGCAATTGACCAGAAATATATAGCTTCTTGTTCAATGTTCATTAAAATTATCCTTGCCAATTCAATACTCCGTTGCAGATATGCGTGTATTTCCTGTACTGAGTGTTTTTTAACTTGAAACTTCAGATTATTTCGATGTAATATCCATGTAAACAACATTTATCTTCACACGGCTGTGTCAATTTTCTTATAGTCCCGTTAATATAAAAGAAGATTTTTAATTAAAATTTGAATTTCATTTTCATACACAACTAATGTAAAACACTGTCAATTAATAAAAGTCATCATAGATTTGAGTTTAAAAATAATTATTACAAAATCAATGATCATGCCAATCATTATGATGTATACTTAAACGACAATATGAAAAAAATTACACCATACAAGTGTATTTTAATTTACTTCTTAAACTAAGTTCCTTTATAATGTCTTTTATTTTATTAGATCACAAGTATTTTTTATTGATTTTGTAATCATATTTAAATTGGATAAGACTTAAAACGTAACATAGTAATCAAGAAAAAATTATCTTATATAATTCATCTGTTAATGTAAAATAGATCGCGAAAATAAATAACTAACGAGGAAGAAACAATTGTAAAGTTCATATAATTAATTTGAAAAAATGGCCTTATTTATAGTTGAAAAAAAATATAGTTGTTGGATTTTAATGAAGATATGCAAATATTGGATCCTTCAAACAAAAACTAGTCAGGGTAGGTATTCTATTTAACCGTCCCACCCACACCCCCGGTACCCTTTCTCTACCTGTACACCCTCACCTTAACTAACATACCTTTTGTAGAAAGTAATTTTAAGATGGCTAAAAGATTTTTTTTTATTTCTGGAAAATATCTAAAGTTGTATTTTAGTTGATACAAAAGAAATATGCTTATTTTTCTTTCTTTGGAAAATTATAATATGTTATTATTTTCTTAGTCGAAATTAGGTTGGGACGATTCTTAACATACGTGACATGTGATTGTTTACTAAAGATAAGTCACGTAACACATTTTTTATTTCTTCTCTTTCGATTTCTCTTTCTCTTGCAAGAGCCTCCTCTTCCCAACGACGAAGCTTCTAATATCAGGTTATTGCAGATTGAGTACAATGAAGGAGGCCTCCTTTCTTTTTTATGAAATGGTTAAATCTGGAACCAAGCTTAATGTGTTTACCTTTAGTCACTACTAGAAAATAGACTTTCTATATTGGTTATCGACGCCTTTCTACATCGGTTATCACGCGTAGTTGTAACTCGGTGTCTTTGAAACACAACGATGGTTGAGCGACTGATGTTGAATTCTAACATCCTACATCGGTTATTAGGACAACCGATGTAGAAATCTGTCAATTTTAAGACTTAGAATGCCAGATTTCTACATTGGTTAAGTCATCATTCTACATCGGTCATTCTAATAACCGATGTAGAATGCTAGATATTCTACATCGGTCGTCGCCTGAACCGATGTAGAAGTATTAATTATTTTTAGTTTTTTTTGCTTTTTGGAAGCAAGAATTATGATGACATAAAAATTAGTGGCATGGTCATTTCATTAAAAAAAATATTTCTACAAACTAACTAATAATTACTAAACTAAATTGTTCGTACAAAGAGAGAACAAAAGAATAAAATTAATCAAATTTGAACACATATACTATATACGTTTAGCAAAAAAAACTGTCTAAAAGTGCTGCTCACTAAAATTATATACACTAAAAGAAAATATTCAAAATTATTTAAAATTATCAAATTGAGCATGAAAGTTATATCAATTAAGTTTATACAATCGAGTAGTTTCAAGTTGAATTCTCTCCTGCAAGATAATATATAAATCTTCATATTTGAACTATTTTATAGAAATTCATTGGTTAAAAATTTTCCTTATATAATTGTATATTACCTAATATTTTTTTCGTTGAAACACATGGTCAAGGGGCACAGACTTTTCAATCATTTCTGATCGGAGTCACCATATCCATAGTCAAAAGGGAACCTCCACCTTACAAAAATAAAGTACCTGGCCAAAATGAATTGAAATAAATCATGTACGTTAGACCTCATTATATATAAGTCGTGCTATAATCTCCTAATAGCCAACTTATTCTCATTCTTAATGTCCACTATAGAACCTTTAATAGTATTTAAATTAAATTCATAGACTTATTTGTACGTAGTGTTTTTTTTATATTAATCATGAAATTAACTTGGAAATTAAATTTGTTCTAATCATGAATGAGATGATTTAGGATATTTGAAAAGTAATAACTAACGAAAAAATAGTGAAATTGGATAAAATAGTGTAAAGAAACTAGCAGCATAAATGTGATTTAGGACCATTTTTCCTTTAAATAATATCAATAATTTTTAAATAATAGTTTTCTTAAACAAAAATAGGACCATTTTTATAAACACCCTGCCCCAAGTCACATACACATTTTTTTTTTACTTATTTTTAAAATAAATATTTTAATAAAATTTCAAGTTAATACATTGTTATTATGACTTTTTTATTGTCAGTTAATATATATATATATATATATATATATATATATATATATATTGTTATTCCAGTGGTGCATCTTCCACACACCACCAGCAGCTAAACCAAGTGTTATTCCAATTATGATGTCCTTAACCACACTCAGACCTTTCAAGGTAGCATGGGCAACCCTAGGACCAGCCATTTAAGCTGGTCAATTCTACAAAAGTTACAAAACATTGTGCTATAAACATTTAGAACTCATCCTATGACTTCAGTGTTAAGAAAAAGATCTAACCACAAAAAGTAAAATAAAGCCACAAAAAATTCAAATGAAGGAAAAGAAAACAAGCTGACAAGAAAAAATATTAGTAGGAATGAAACGTACCTTTCATGCGGACCAAGAAAACAAGCTCACAAGAAAAAATATTAGCAGGAATGGTGTGATGACCAATATTAAGGAGTTAGAGTAACTCAGAGGATTTCTTCCACTCATATTTACTTGCACCAAAATCTTCAGAGGATTTCTTCCAAGGGTTGATACCATATGGTTAAGATGATTTGCTACCTGCAGTTCTAGAGGTATAAGAACACTTTAAGGTTTGTCAAATAACTAATGGTATTCGTTAGAAAATTAGCTGTAACGAAATTACAATTCGAAATTTTAACAAGTTATTCACAAGTAACATTGATTCTACATGTCTACCTTCTGATTGTCCACACACTCAATCATGGCCAGATTTAGAACTCCACCTGCATAAAGTATGCAAGGTTAAGATTCACTTGATACAAGGATATTGAAGAAAGGAACAACTATACAAGCTCAAACAAACATAATACAAGTATAGAAATATTTTCAACAAGTACAGAGCCAATTGAAATGATGTCCAAAACTTTGCACCCAGCTCAGATAACAAAATTAAACTGGTAACATTACTCAAAATTGAACTGGTAACAAAATTGATAGTGTAAATTTTTTACACTGACAGAGCATATAAATTAAGCTGCAGGCATGCCTCGACTATATGTTTAGTCAATACCTAATAGGACACTATATATCCCTGTGGAGTGTTGAGTACTATTATCAATATCTTCCACGGGAGTAGAGACTTTTAAAATTTGCAGGGAAAGGAAAATACAAAAAATTAAGTTAAATTTTTTATTTTAAATAATAGAAATGCATAGTTTTTCATATATATTTTATATTTTTCATCCAAATATATATGTTGTGTTTAGAATGATGGAGAGAAAATAATGAAGAAAATAAAGATTTAAAATTTGAAATGAGGAAAACAAACAAACAAAAAAGTTTGAATTTTTATTTTCTCTTCAACCAATGAAAAAAATATAATTATTTGTACTTTTCTTTCCTCTTGATGTTGTTTACCCTCTTCTAAGTTCCAAATTAACATACAAATAATGTTATATATATATATATATATATATATTTATATATATATATATATATATATATATATATATATATATATATATATATATATATATATATATATATATATATATATATAAGGGAGCTTGAAACTAGTTAGCTACCTGGGTGCCACGGGTTACCGAAACATTCCCTAAACCGAAAACAGAAAATAAAACATCTTCAAAAATTAACCAATTAATAAACATAAATCAATATATTTGCTAAAAATTACAATTGTGAAACAAGGACTTAGCAATATGAATTTTTATATCTATCACTTATTCATTCCTAATAAAAATTTTAAATAAGATATGCAGAACTTATGTACAAAATTATTTCAAAACAAATGTGTTTCATGTAGCTGAACTCTTGTACATGCATTTTATAAATTGTTGAAGCAAGAACATGCCTTTAAAGTGATAACTTATAAATAAGGAACTTTGCAATGTGAACACTCAATGTGCTGGTGTTAGTAGGTCTTAATCAAAACTTACAAATACTTATGAAAGAGAAGCAATGAGCCGAAATAAACCTGATATTGTTGTCACGGTTTGACAAGAATCCTCCCAGGATATTAATGGCAAGTACATGTAAGCCACCATTATCTTCAATGCTCATTATTGTTTAAACACATTCATATAAAATGGCATTCCCTGCAACTTTATTTGACTCAGTCTTCGTAGCCACCTAAAACAGGCAGCAAGTGTAAAAATTATCAGTCTTAAATTTTAGAAGAAATGGCCATCAACAATAAGCAATAGTAGATTAAAATTCATTACCCACATAACAGATTTGGTAAACAGCAAACAAAATCTAAGAATATTGAAATGAATGATCTAACTCTTGATTATTGCAACAAGTGGTTAACACAATTTATTAAAAAACTTAGCATGGCCAGTTACTTACAATACAAGACCCCTCTCGGGCTCTCCTGATTACACATATACAAGAAAAAAAACAGAGATTTTTAAAAAATCTTCAACTTTAAGTATATTCCACAAAGTAATCATACATTAGTGCAAAACCAAACTAACCAACCTTGCATTACATAAACACTTAATAAAACATCTTCTGACCAGGGCCACCCAAACACACCAACATCCAAAATCACAATTTAAATTCGTTCAAATATGGTTGAACAGGGTTTACTAAAAGAAAAAAATATATAGTAAAGCCACCAAGCTTTAAGGACAGAGGTCGTCTCACCAGGAAGTTTCCCAACTCATCTCTTGCGTAAAATTTCCTCTCTTATGTCCACAATTTTCTCTTTATAACCCTACATAATATTTATAAAAAAAAAGACATTGAGGTCAATCACGGGGGAAGAGATTCAAAATGATGGGACTCGAACGCAGACTTTTAAAAGCTATTAACATTTAATCCCTTACCTGTTTTAATTCTTGCTTTACTTCATGTCATACACGTTCCATGAGGGACCTCTCATTCTCTGTGGAAATAAGAGAATCGAATCCCATGCTATCAAGACCATCCAAAGCATGTCTCAAACCAGATTCCTCTTATTGCAAATCGATCAATTGAATCAACCAAGCTTCAAAACTAAAGTTACAATGAGAATAATAGCAAAAATAGTTAATACAATTGGTGAAACTAAAAATATCTCGAAGAAACTCATTAATAATAAGCAAGGATTAGTACGTTTAATCAAGGCATGGAAATGGAATAGAAGAAAGAAATTAGCGTGGTAGCGAGAAAGGAGCAACAAACTTGGACTGAGAAGTAATTAGTGAGAGGGGATGAGAACAAATAATAATTACACAAAAATGTTTCGCATGCGTGAGTGAAAAACAACCCATGCCACTTCATTATTGTTTCGAATATCAGGTTAGTGTAGCACATCCCCCAAACATATCATTCCCTATCACATACATAAACAACACTAAATTATTATTTTACTAAAAATAAAAATAATAACAAAAAAAAAATCTACTCAGAGTGAAGAAGAGTTCACACCGAAACATCGAGAATGATAACATCAGGCGAAAGTCGAAAAAGCTCTTGAGCCACGTCTCCTACCAGTTTGAGATTAGCATCTCTAGACTCACTGCCAGAACCGCAACCGTCGTCGGTTCTAGCATCGCCATTTCCACCGCCAGCAGGAGAAGAAAACGAAACCGCGGAGCTCGCAGCGCGGCGTTCGCGGGGGCAGTCCACGAAAGGATCGAAGCGAGGACGGCAACGACACGGAGCCAAAAGAGCACGGAATGAGTCAGCAGTTGCTGCTATTAAAGAAACTAACAAGACATTTTAGGTTGCGGTGGAGCAAGGCATACACAGACGTTCTCTGCCAGAGAGAGAAAGCAACAAAGACATACACAAGGCTACAATGAGAGAGGGAAAATGAAGGGTCAGCGAAGAAGATAAGATAAGAGAGAGAGAGAGAAAATGAAGGGCGAGTGTGTAAAGACGTGTCTATACAAAGAGAGAGAAAAAAATGAAAAGTCAATCTATACAAAGACGTGCTGTAGAAAACCGTCGTGCTTACAAACCAAACAAAGGCGGTTTTTCTAAAACCGCCTTTGTAACATGCTTATAGACGCCGGTTTCACAATAACCGTGGTTAACATGTCAAAAAGTTTGTATAAATTTCAAAAATGCCACCGCGAAATTTACTACATCGCCTTTTTAATAACCGATGTAGATTTGACGATGTTAATTCTTGTTTTTGTAGTAGTGAGTGCCCTAGTTGATGGCTATGTTAAGGTAGGTGACATGGCTTCTGCACTAGGCATGCACAAGAAAATGCTCTTTCATGGTTGTGCTCCCAATGTTGTTACTTTAACTTCACTAATTAATGGTTATTGCCGAGTTGGACGGGTGAATCATGGCTTGGACCTACGGCGTGAAATTATTGCGAGGAATATTCTTATTATTGGGCATTTCCAGATCCATTGGAGGTTGGGTGTGTTGCAGCTGACGGTGGCGGTTGATTGATGGTGGTGGCGCTCACTGCACGCAGAGGCTGATGGTGGTGAACAAGAACCAATTTTTTTCCCCTAAAATGGTTTTTAATTCCCACAAGCATAATTTCGAGTCAATAAGTAACACATTATAATGTTATAGGGATGAAAAATAGATAATTTTTTTATTGGAACTAAAAATAAACTTTGGATATTTTGTAGGGACAAAAAATATATTTTAGCCTTTAAGAATTTGAAGACTTATATGAAATTAATTTATGGAATAAATTTTTAATAATTTGTAAAGTTCTAGAATTTAATTTTTACAATATGTTGATTCATTACATGTAAAAGTAAATAACACAAGAATGAGGGTTGAATTATATTTTTAGAAAGTTTAAACTTTTTTTAGATTAAAAACGCGTTTATTGTCTAATGTGAATTTACCTAAAAATAGCTAAGGGGTATTTAAGAAAAACTTTACCACACAATGCGAAAACAATTTTCTTAACCGATCAAAAAGAGATGTAAAATCTAAAAATGAATTTGAACTCTTTTGTTAGGCAACACAAAGAAAAGCAATAAAAAATAACAGACATAAAGTTTGACGGGTTTGTCTCTACACCGAGACTATGTCCAGTTCTTAGCAACCCAACAAGTTTTCACTAACTTATCACAAAATTACAAGTATTTTTCATTGTCACTTTTGGCTCTTACAAAAGCAGACTCTACCCCAAGCTTGACTTAACTAAGTATTATTTGTCCTACCAAGTCACTGCTAGCTCTAAATAAATCAACAAGATTTGTTGGAAGTTTACACACTGACTAATATCAGATCATCTTATAGACGAATATATTTCTCAGCACTTTAGTCTTTTCTCTCAAGATTTACAAGATGTTTTGAGAGCTATGTATTTGTATTCACTCTAATCCTTAAGTCTTTAACTGAAGTCTTGAGGCCATTTGAATATTTAATGCTTGCATTAAATGCACATCCCTTCTTTATGCAGAGTCCATGCTGATATGTTGACCTGTCTTATACTCCACCAGAAAAGTCACTTCTTCCATCATAGCAAATCTCACCAGCAAAGTGCATCTTTTAATGAAAATTAGCACTTTCAAACTCTGGATTTTATTTATTCTTCATAGGACTTTGACAAATCTTAGGAGAATGTTTCTTACAAAAAAGAATCTCATATACAGAGTATTAAATGAAGATATTAAATGTACTACTTATAAATACTATGTCAGATCATCTTATATGGATGTATCATCTGAAAACTCAGATGCAGAAATCCAAACCATGATCTGATGGCACATTGGACACAACTTTTATCATTTGTATTTATTTGCATTTAATCAAAATAATTAGGAATCATAATTCATCTTTAAGATATAAATTCCTTTTGGATTAACATTATGGAATTTAATTTAGGCTCAAATATTTTTGTGTTTATAATTTACTCACATTTTTATTTAGTTTTTGTAAAAAAATATAAAAGGTCCCTAACATAAGAATTTTTATCACATTAGAGTTCTAGCCATTTGAAGTTGTTAAGTGCTGCATCATCAAATATAATGTTATAAAGTGTTGTGTTAGCTAAAGTGTCATATTAGGAACACAATATCATCAATAGGGACACTTAATAAATAAATAAAAAATTCATGTTATCTCGAACTAAAAAAATTCAAATATGGGCTTGCTTAAATATGCTTGACTTATTTAAAAATTCAAAGTTAAATCTAACCTACTACCCATCATAAGCTTTTTTAGACTCCACCTGGCAGTTTAAAATTTTAGCTTTGCTTGTTAAACTACTTAAAGGCTTATAAGGGTAGAGATAGGAAAAATGGCCTATTATGAGTTAGATCTTCAAACTAGCCAAGTTAGGCTTAAAAATTGACTTCTAATAAGTAAATATATCAAATTCAAGCTTTATAATTATGAATTAGACCAAGGTTAGGCTTACCAAATGGCTTGACTAGGCCCTTTTTTACTCCTAAATCTATTTCATATTAAAGTTTTTAGATAGGTTTATTTCATATTAATTTATTTTATCTTAATATTTAATATAAACTAATAGGGGAAAACAGCAAGTGCACGGTCGTCATCAAGTAATCAAATATTGAATACACAGAGACCGCATTTTTGGCGTAGCAATTATCACCAATAAAAATAGAAACTAAATAATTGGGAAAAGATTAAGATTTGATTTTTAGAATATTTAATTAAAAAGGTAAAGATTTGGTTGAAGATGAAGATAAAATTAAAATAAAGAAAAGAGAATATTTGATTGAGATATAAATTCAAATTTAGAAAATTCTAGGATCAGGGTTTCACACCAAGACTCTTCCAAATTCTCCTTTAATGGAAAATTAATCTAAGATATTCTTCATTCTCTTTCAAGCAACGAAAATGTATCTAATTAAATTTGTCCCCACTGTCGTGTTGCTCTATTTAATCAAATCCTTTATGCTCTCACTACTACAAAAAGCGGATTCAACATCGGTGTGTTAACATCGGTTGTTAAAAAAACCGATGTTAACATATGCGCGGTGGCATAATTGTAAATACCGTGTATACGTTAACATCGGTTTTCTGAAAAACCGATGTTAACGAAGTTCATTAACCTCGGTTATTGGAGAACCGATGTTAACATTTATTAGTTAACATCAGTTTTTAAATAACCGATGTTAACATATGTTTATTAACATCGGGTTTTTAGAAAACCGATGTTAACGTTTGATATGTTAACATCGATTTTTTCCAGAAAACCGATGTTAACCTTAACATCATTTTGTTAACATCGGTTTTTTTAAGAAACCGATGTTGAACTTATATTTTAAAAAATATGGTGAGCCCTATGAAGCTGGCGCTCTGTCTTCTTCTCCATCTAAGCTTTCGCGCTCTCTTCTTCTTCTAATCTCCGTCTAGCGAAACCGTCCCTGTCTGCATCTGAGCATCGTGTTCGTCGCACTCGAGCATCGTCACAAGTATCTGCTTCTTCTCCTTCGCCACCATACCTAGGTATGTTTCGTCTCCTTCGCGCTGTCTTCTCCTTCTCTCTGTCTTCTCTTCCATCTAAGCTTTCTTGCTCTTTTTGTTCTCCATCTACCTTGAAGTTGTATGTTCTCCATCTGACCATCGTTTTGTCTAAGGTCGAGCATCGTGTTCGTTGCACTCGAGCATCGTCAGAAGTCTGTGCTTCTTCTCCTTCGCCACCTCACGTAGGTATGTTTGGTCTAATCCTGTATAAATATTTGATTGCATTCATGTATCGCACACTTAGTGAACTAAACATGGCTAGGGTATCTCATATTTAACTTGAGCATCGTGACAACTTTGTGCTTCTTCTCCTTAGTGAAGTTTCCCTTACCCTTATTGTGTTCTTGTAACAGTTTAAGAGTTAACGCCTATTATTGGAGTTTAACAGTTTCCCTTACCCTTATTGTGTTCTTGTAACAGTTTAAGAGTTAATGCCTATTATTGGAGTTTAACAGTTTCCCTTACCCTTATTGTGTTCTTGTAACAGTTTAAGAGTTAACACCTCCTAGTTCCTAAAACCTTCCTTAAGATTAGAGGACCATTGGTTAAAATGAAGAGTAAAATCCTTGTCCATTGCTTTGATCCACGACCATAGTAGGAATAGGGCATCTTCTAACAGTTTGGTTCCATGAAAAGTTGTATCTTGGAACACCACCTTATTTCTATGGTGCCATATTGTCCAAGTTAAAGCAATCCACCAGCATTTCCTGGTTTTGGACCTGACTCCATCTGCTACCTCCATTCCATGTTGCAGAAAATGGTCCCTATGATTTTGTGGCATTACAGTGATAAGATTAACCCAGGACATTGATTCCCATCATAAAGGGAGGGTTTTGCTACAATTGAAGAACAAGTGTTCAGCCCCCTCCTCCTTATTTCTGCATAAAGGACATAGCATATCATCTATCGGTATTTGTCTCCTTCTAAGGTTTTGCTTTGTTGGTAATGTATCCCGAAGTAGCCTCCAAGTGAACACTGTTGTTTTTGTGGGTATTTTGAGTTTCCATATTGCCCCATAATCCTGTTCCTGTCTTACCTCCATCAGCTCTCCCCATATCATATCATATCCACTTTTTGTTGAGTAGTCTCCTGCAGGTTCAAGTTTCCAAATCCAAGTGTCCTCCCTTAGGGGATGAAGTTGCTGCTGTGATATGTCCCCAAGAAAACTATCTGCCCTTGCTATTTCAGAATCGAAAAGGTGTCTTCTCCAATTAAGCTGCCATTCCCAGTTTGAGTGCTATTTCAAGAAAACTACCCATGCAATCATTATTTGGTTTGAGTGCCGTTTCATTTGTTTTGCTTATGCTCTTCTTTCCCAGTTTAGTTAGGATTCTTTTATCAGCCCGTTCTTTTAATCCAACACAATGTCAGTATTTTGGTCTAAAATTTAAGATAGTTCCAATGATTGCTTTTTATGCATATTTTTGTTTGTGAAGTGATCCTAAGAATTTTTGTATGTAGCTTGTGTAGAAAATTGAAACCAGTAATTTGAAAATAGGATGCTTAAACTGGTTTAGGCTATAAGAAGCAAGTTTTAACCACTATGCTACACAAGCCAGTAGCATAGTTATGAAACCATCAATTTGAGAACAAGATGCTAAACTGGTTTAGGCTACAACAAGCAAGTTTTAACCACTATGCAACATTTGCTTTTAACCAATGTAGTGTATATGGTCCTTAAGCACACGGGTTAGTAGATCAATGTTTAGGTCAATGTATATGAAATAACATCTTTTCTCTTTTTTGCTTGATCATTATTAATTCTGATGGCAATATCAATAGATACAAAGCCACAACTGATATAGAAGTGGCCCCTGCAGCAAAATATAGAAGTTTAGTTGTTGCCACAGCTGATATTCTCTGGATTCAAACTCTTCTCTTGGAACTTTCAATCCCTCATTGTAGACCTAGGTAGGTTAATCATTCACCATGAAGTAAAAAGAGAGTATCATTTGTATAAGCAGATAGATATATAACATAAAAAGGCAGCTAGAGAGAGAGAAAAAATAGAGAAAGAGAATGATAGTAAGGGAGAAGCTCATTTATGTTCCAAATTTCAGTGACATGATTGATTCATTGATTAAATTCCAAGCATCATGGCTAAAAGCTTTTGAGTTCTGCCCTTAATTGTTTTTTTATTCTTCTGTATTTTATACTTTTTTTTTCTATAGTTCATTTCATCATCATTGTAACTATAGCTGCCCATTATAAAATAGCTTAGACAATCTAGGTCTGTTGTTTCTGAACCTTTTATTTATCGTTGAAGTAGTTTTATTTTTTTTTTATTTGTGTTCAACTAGTGAAGAGTAAAGACTGAAGTTGTTCTGTCAGACTCGTTGATTTTCCTTTCATTTCGACGGAAGCCTAAGCAATACACTGCCACTGAATTGCCAGTAAGAGAAATTGGTCATGAAACACACACACACACACACACACACACACACACACACACACACACACACACAAACACACACACACAAACCCTAATGACACACACACGTATGATAGAAACACACAGACACACACTGATGACACACACACTCATCATACAAAGACACACACACAAGTTTGATAACAAATTTGTTCAATTATACATGCAGAAATTTGTTCAGTTCTGACTTGTTAGCTATGACAAGGTAGCTGGCCTCTTCATAAGGTACTTATCTAAGTTTAACTTAAATTCTACTACAGTGGTGATGACCTACTAATATTAGTGAAAACAAATTTGCCTACTGTACCTTAGTTAATTTGTTCACATTTGTAAAAAATGAATTGATTTTAACTTGAGTTATTCATATTTTAAGTTTTCAAATATGCTTGCATGATTGTTTTTTTTTTTTTTTTGCACTGCAAAAATCTGAAGATGGAAGTCTGTCTCCATTCCATTTAACCAAGACCAAGTGTGGAATAGATACTACCTTATGCACCACTTTTTTAGGAATTTTGAAGAATGACAGTAGGTAGATAGGAAGGGCTGTTAGGAATATCCTGCCTCCCATAGAGAGACATCTCTGCTTCCATTTGGCTAGCTTAGATTCAAACTTGCTGATGAGAGGCTGCCAAGCATCCCAGCTTTTAGAGGTGGACCCTACTGGAATTCCAAGGTAAGAAAAAGGAAATTTCAGCTGGCCACAATTAAGGTAGCTAGCTGCTTCCCTGCACCAGTCCAAAGATTTATCCAAGCACCCAAATTGGCTTTTAGCATAGTTAATCTTGAGTCCTGAAACCAACTCAAAAATTCTGAGGATAGATTTCATGACTCTAACATTAGTTGTAGTTGTAGTTCCAAAAAATAGTGTATCATCTGCATACTGCAAGATGTTAATCTCCTCCTTTTGCCTCCCCACTTTATAGCTGCTGAAAAGGTTTTTGGAGACAGTTGTCCTCATCAAACCAGTGAGTCCCTCAGCTGCTATATTAAATAGGAAAGGTGCAAGGGGATCTCCTTGCCTCAGTCCCCTCTCAGGCATAAATTCTCTAGACAGTGTTAGGGTCATGGATCCATCCTCCATCAATACACAGACCTTGAAGAGCATTAACCCTCCTTCTATGATTGATGATTCTGTGGAAATAGGATGAATTTCTGTCCCCTTCTCTTAACCACTTCACTTTGGATTTTTGCCTCAACATAGATTCATAGGAAAAGGCTGCACTCCATAGCTGCTCCTGCAGTGATTTCTTGAGGTCTGCCTGAGTTTGGGATATTGTTGAGGCATTAATACCTGCCTCCATGTCATTTATCTGCTTTTTTAGATCATTGATTTTTCTTGCAGTAACAGACCCGTTCTGTGAGCTCCACTATCTTATGCAGTGTTTGAGGAACTTTAATTTCTGTTTGAGGAACTTTAACCACCCCAGCCATTAGGATGATAATTACCCCAACTATGAGCCACCATATTTTGAAAGCCTTTGTCCTTCAACCACCAATCCATTACCTTGAGAGGTTTGGGCCCCCAATCAATGATTGAAGACCTCAAGAGGATGGGGCAGTGGTCTGAAAAACTTCCCACTTGCTGGATGAGGTTGTGTTGCTGTCTAGATATCTGATACAACCTTGGAAATTTCTGCATTAATGCAACTCCTTCACCATTCCAGCAATCGGGAGTGATCATAAAATAGAAAAACTAACATGAATTTAATTTAAATTACTGCTTTGTTATCATTCTTGATGGATGTTCTAGCATTCATGAGTATTGACTTTGGTTTAATGGCTTCCATTTCTTACTATATGATTAAATCCTGCTCTGATATTGGATGACCATTGGTTGAAATGAATACCAAAATCCTTCTCCAAATGTGTCAGCCATGTCCATGACCATTGGTTTTTTTTTTCCAGGTTATCATAGACTACTTTTCATTGACATTGTTGTTGAAGGTTGTTCGGGTTATAGCAACTCCAGGTACATACGTAGGAACTAGCATGTATATACTGCTGTTTCATTTAAAATATTATATAGTGGTGTTTGCTTTAAAATGTTATATACTGGTGTTTGATGTAAAATGTTGCATACTGGTTTCAATGAATGAGGAATTGAGTCTCATAGGAAATGAATTGATGTAAAAAACAGAAAACCTTCTGCAGTTTTTTTTTATCAGCAAAACTAAATATATTATATATATAAATCAATGATCAAAAGTACCAGATGTACTAGTACATAGGGATATACATCCTGATATCTAGATACCGAGACTAAGGTATTCTAGATATTAGGAGAACATGTATTTTGTTCTAATTGTAACACCCATTACATGATAAAACCCTGACTAATATTGCTTGCCCATTGATTGAGATGAGTTGAGAAATGTTTCTCAAAATGTCTAAGCCAAGTCCAAGTCCAAAAAACAGCTTCATCAAACAATCTGTTAGCATCAAATTCTGCATTTGAAAACAGAACTCTGTTTCTGGTTTTCCAAATAGCCCAAGTTACCACCATCCACCAGTATCGCCATCTCTTACTCCTTAAACCTTCTGCCTGGATAAAGATATGCTGTAGAAAATTCTGTTTAGGCCCAAGAGGAAAGGCAGTTTGTAAGTTCAGCCAAGACATCGATTCCCACCAAATTGGTTGGATAAAGACGCAATGGAAGAACAAATGAGATGCCACCTCTACAGCTTCTCTGCAGAAAGGACATCGCAGATCCTGCAATTGTACCTGTCTCCTATGCAGATTCATCCTTGTTGGTAGTCTGTCTTCTATTAGCCTCCAAGCAAAAACTGAAATTTTGCTAGGAATTTTAATCTTCCATAATTCCTTACTCCAGTCCTGTTGCTGACCCCCTTTAGAAGCTTCCAAAATCAGATTGTAGGCACTACGGGTGGAATATACCCTTGTTTGATCACCTAACCATTCCCATTCATCCGATCCTTGCTGCTGAATGTGTATACCTTCGATATCCTTTAAAAAATTGACTGCTGACTCAATTTCATTTTCGAACAACGGTCTTCTCCACAGAAACTGCCACTCCCAGCCTGACTGCATGTGCTGTCCCATGTGTCTGATGGTTTGGTTTTGCTGTGTAGATATTTGGTACAATCTAGGATACCTCTTAGCTAGAGGTTGCTGCTGCTGATTCCATTTATCTTCCCAAAGCCTGACCTTATCACCTCCTACAATTTTCCACCTCATGTTGTTGTAAACTATGTCTCCATGCTGTGCTGAATTAACAGTTTGTTTTAAATCTTTCCACCATAGAGATTGATGCCCTGCCCTTCCTTCTTCATATAAGTTCCTCCATCCCCCATACTTTGAGTCCAACACCCTGGACCAGATTCCACCCACATACTGCAGATGCTGCAAAATTTCTGCCTTAAATAAGTTGCAGTGCTTATTTTTGTAAAAGCTGCAGTGCTTGTACATAACTTCAATTAATTTGAATCTGCTTTGCAAATGCTGTAGAATTTCTGGCTTAACCAAATTAGGATTTTCCACCCAGAAACCATCAATTTGCAGCATGAAGACACCACTCCTCAGATTGACCAAAAGCTTGTAAAGCATTGATTTGATACTGCTTCCCTCATCATGTGGCTCATGATGTTTACAATTTAATGATCCTTTGCTACCCTGCAATGAGACACACACAGATACACAAACACACACACATAGAGACAAACACACGCAGACACAAACACAAACACAAACACACACACACACATAAAGATACACACACTCACATATAGAGTCACACACACATAAAGACACAGATAAAGACACAAACACATTGAGCCACAAACTCACACAGAGACCCACACAAAGACACACACACTGAGTCACATACACACACATACACAAACACACTCTCACATATAGACAGACACATACACACATAAAGAGACAAACACACACACACACACACACAGATATAGAGACAAACACAAACACACACACCCACACACAGAGTCACACACACATAAAGAGACAGAAAAACACACAAACACACTGAGCCACAGACACACACATACACAAACACACTCACACACATAGACAGACACACACACACACACATAAAGAGACAAACACGCACACACACACACACACACACACACACACACACACACACACACACACACACACACAGAGTCACACACTTAGAGAAGGCTAAAGCTGTTGGGCTTCCTGAGTCTCAGCATGATGACAGAGTGGGTGGTAAGGGTTCAAGAGGACTGCAGGTGATCACTCCAAGTGTAGAAGATTTGTTACAAGCTCACTTGTATGTCTTGAACAGTAATGAAGTTTTGCCATACATAGTTAAGCATGAAGCTTTAGTCAAACAGAATAATCCGAAAATGTCAAAGAATTGGTTGTTGAAAAAGCATAACAAGACTTTCTGTGATTGGTTTAAAGATACAATCTTTGCATATGAGAATGCTTTAGAAACATTAAGAAAGCTAGCAGATGGGCCTAAAAGAAATGTTATAACCTGGCAAGGATATGACATAAACAGGTATTCATTTTACACAAAAGCACAAGATGACAAAAGTACAATGCAGAACAGCGGGGTCACCCTAAGGGCTGAATCTCAACACTTTGCAAGTGTCAATGATGCCAATCCCTGTGTAGCTTCCATCCCTTACTTTGGGTTCATTGATGAAATTTGGGAGCTTAATTATGTAAAATTTACAGTATGTGTTTTCAAATGTAAATGGGTTGACAGCAACACCGGTGTGCGCACCGATGATATAGGATTTACCCTGGTAGATCTAAAGAAACTTGGTTACCACAATGACCCTTTCATCATGGCAGAACAAGCTAGACAAGTATTTTACGTGCAAGACCCTTGTGATGAAAGGTGGTGCGTGGTTCTGCAGGGCAAAACAATTGGTGTTAATGTAGAAGATGATGATTCATACATGGACACCTATGTTAGTCCTTTGACCGCTCAAATCACTGGTAATGTTGTCGGAGAAGAAGAAGCTAATGACGTTCATGATAATCGAAATGATCATGATGAAGGAGAATTCATTAACATCGTCTAATGTAATTTTCTGCAGAGACAGAGGTCACCAAACCTAGTAAGTGACAACTACATTTTTCTCTGATTGAGGCATCGGTTTTTTGTTTCAATTTGCCTCCTTAGGACTTCATCCAGCTGATGTTTGTCGCCAGTTTCATCATCCACCACCCTTTTCTTCTCTGGCTTCTCACGTTTATTGTTGTTAAACCCATATTTATGCTCTCTTCCCTTCATGTCTTGTTTTATCACAACTTTAGCTGAATCTCCCATCTTCAGCATAGTTGAATCTCCTGTCTTATTCTCCAATGACACACTTTGATGGCCTGTATCTCTTTTCTTCGTATGTTCTAGTGCTTCAGCTTCAGAATGCATAAAGCAATCAGAATTTTCCAGTGATCACCAAAGGCTTCTGCATCATCATTGACACTCTCCACCCACTTTGGTTTATGCTTCTGTGTTTTCTTCCGTGCCTCCTCGTTATAAATCTCAGCTTTATTCAAGGTTGCACTAGAACGATCACCACCAATCTGTGCTTCTTCCTCGTCTATCAGGTCAATATCTTTCCTTTCAACTTTTGTTTTGTAAATTACAGTGTAGTTTACAAAAGCAAAGGTGAAACGAAAGATATTGAGCTGGTAGAGGAGGAACAGACATGGATTGGTGTTGATCCTTCTAGTGAGACCTCCAATAAATCTGAGAATTATAAGGAGGAAGCACTGAAGAAAACACAAAAGCATAAACCAAAGAGGGTGGAGAGTGTCAACGCTGATGCAGAAGCCTTTGCTGATGACTGGAAAATTCTAATTGCTCTATGCATTGTGAAGCTGAAGCAGTAGAACATACGAAGAAAAGAGATACAGGCCATCAAAGTGTGTCATTGGAGAATAAGACAAGAGATTCAACTATGCTAAAGATGGGAGATTTAGCTAAAGTTGTGATAAAACAAGACATGAAGGGAAGAAGGCATAAATATGGGTTTAACAACAACAAACGTGAGAAGGCACAGAAGAAAAGGGTGGTGGATGATGAAACTGCCGACAAACATCAGCTGAATGAAGTCCTATGAAAATCCTCCCCATTCTCAAAGAGGGGAACGAGCAACAATTTGAAGGTTGTACATTCAGGAACTAAAGAATTCAAAATAGCTAGTAATAAGAGGGATTTGTTTTTGGGCTTTTCTGAGCACCAAGAGCAGCTACGCAAGAAGCTTGCACTTGAGGAGGGAAGGATATTTGCAACTAATGAACAACTTTCTTAACTATTTGTCCTTAAGATTTCACTGTTTCTTTTCGTCAATATGTAAATATACATGGTACTCGGGTATCGCGTAAAAACCATGGTCTATATCTACTTCTAAGAT